>NC_092803.1:72936926-73234162 GCF_040954645.1 Diabrotica undecimpunctata | reverse complement strand
ATAATGTGCCCCAAGTATGCAGTCTTCTTACTTTTTACATAATTAAAAAGTTCCCTATCCTGTAAGCCCGTTCTTCTGAGTACTTTCTCATTTCTGACCCTGTCCGTCCATGATATTCTGAGCATTCGACGCAGGCACCACATTTCGAACACTTCAAGTTTGTTAATGGAACTGGCCTTTAACGTCCATGCTTCCATTCCGTACAGGAGAACAGGCCACACGTAACACTTAAGCATCTTGTATCGGAGGTTGAAGTCCAATTTGCGATCAGTCAGAAACTTACGAAGCCTCAAAAAAGCATTTCTGGCTTGTTCAACTCTGCTCTTTATTTCATTCTCGGGGTCCCAACCCTCATTCAGCAAACATCCCAAGTATTTGAATTGCCTGACTTGTTCGATTTCTTCTCCAGGGACATATATCTTTGCGTTGGGGTAATCATTTCTACTTATAATCATTGATTTTGTCTTCTTGATATTTATTTTCAAACCCCGAGCTTCACTTGCAAGAGTTAGATCATTCAAAAGGCATTGAAGATCTTCGATGTTATCTGCCACTATAAAACATTATATCATTTATATCATCATTTATGTAATACATTTATATCATATAAAATTTGGCCCATTATAGGCTTAATATTGGCATAATTTATATTTAACAACCGATAACTACACTGTCGAAATTCTTGACGCAATGAGTCGACCAGGCTATAATAAAACCATGGACGTATAAACATAAACCTGTGTTTATACGTCCATGAATAAAACCAATTGTGAGTAAGTGTTTTTCTTTTTCTTTAACCTATTGAAAATGGACTCACATTTCCAAACATTTCATCATTCAAATAGATCCCGTTCTGATCGAAAAAGAAGTACAGAAATGGATAAAAGACAAGAACATTATAGAGGACCAGATGCCGACTTAAATTAGTAAATAGGTATAAAACTTTGTCGTGTTGAACTTCGATAATTATATTCGATTTTCGACTTTTAACCAATGAATTTTATATGAAACTTAAAATTTTCTAGAGTACACTGTCTGCCGGTTTAATACCAATGATTTAGCAATCAATAGCAAGTCTTTTCATGCCTATTTATTTTATTTCAGGAATCCCAGTATCGCCTTTTAACTTAGCAAATACAAATAGGTACTCTCCTAAAGTTTGTATAACTAATATTAATAATTTTGCCCAATAACGCCTTCCAGATTCCAGTGTTCTGTAAACGATATGCCACAATGCTACAAGGGAACAGTTGACGTACTATCTCAACTAAGATCGAAAAGGAATAACGATTCGGTGTTGTTAATAAATATTTCTCCTATAGTATCCATAAAAATATCTGCCAATAAAGGAATAAAAGCTGGACCCATAATAAGGCAAGTTTTATAAGCAATTTTTTATAAGCAATATTATTACCGTGCAGTCTATCAACCATTAATTAAAATATTTCATTTTCACAATATCCTTATGTAGTTTAATAATTATTTTAGTGTAAATTACCCTGTATAACATCAAAGAAAACGAGGTTTTATTCATTACAAACAAAGTATTTTACGCTACAATTACAAAACAAATTCATAATTCATATAAATATCCTAGTCTTATTTGAGTAAGAAACCAGTTTTAGCCAAACAAACGCAAGTAATTACATTGCTTTGACCATATAGTACATATTATTCAAACTAAATCTTTAATGTAAAACGCAGGTTATGTCTTTACTAATTGTTATTCCACTTAAGCAAGAACGGAAGTGCCGTCTAAAAAGGCCACAAAAAACGTTTAGAAACACACATTCAGTCCCCCTAGGTCTCTTCCATTCTACTTTTATCTGTCCTGCAGGTAATCCCTGTCATAACATCTATTAATAATCCTAGAAACTAGAGAAAATAGCTCACCATCATAGAAATCTCTTCGTAACTTTCGTTCGGCATGAAAACATCACTACCAGCACTAATTTCATAATGTCACTTGTTTTTTAAAGTACTGTCACACAAGAAAAACCGCCAGCAGGAAGTCCGAAAAAGATTTTGGCGAGCACGTTGATTTATTTATATTTTGATTATTTGTGTAAACATCCACGACGAAGAGAAACTCACGCCCACGACGTTAAAGAGAGACTGACGAGCGAGAGACGAGAAGAACGAATCGAGGTTCCCAGTTCCCAGCAGTAGTCGTTCCTGCGAGTGGCATGAGTGAGAAATTGGTTGCGTAAAGGTGAGTCTGGCAAAATTAACTGTTATATTTAATGCCTGCCAGATTATACTTGGGGAAGGTAAATTTTTCAGTTAATGAAAACGGAATAGTAACAATTATTGAATATGAATGCTTATTTTTTTAATGAAATTTTCAAATGCTAGTTCGATAACTACGCGGCACAACCAAGAGAAAGTAAATTATTTTCAGTTAAAAAACATTTTATTTTTTATTTTTACTACTGATGCTTCAAATTAACATTGCTTCAATAATTATTGTTGGCCAATGAAGGGAAATAGCTTTTACATTAGCAATTAACTGGGAACTAGATAAAAATATTTTACAAAAAGCATATTTTTCCAGAGTAGAAAGCATATGATAATCACTTGGAGTCAAATCTGAGAACTAGGATAAAGGAAACACTAATTAAAAACTAAATCCATGAATTTCATCCATTAAATCGCGTTTTGAAAAGATGCTTTATCGTCATAGAAACATAATTTTTGAAGCGAAGCTTCTATACTAGCGTTGTATTAATTTTTCGCTATAGTAAAATGCTGGGGTGATCGTCACGAAATAAGCGACACGAAATGGAAGAGTCCATTTACTCGATGAGAAGAGTCTGTTATAAACTTTTTTTATTTTATTAAAATCTATAACAAGAATAATAACTTCCCCTCTTTATAAACAAAAGGGAGGTTTACACAAAGAACGATATTAAAGTCTAGGCTTTAATCTGTATGAGCATCTTGGTCGGGGTTCGACAGAGCTAGATACAGAAGATAAACGAGTGAGATGGAGAAAGAAACACGAAAGAAAAGAGAATTTTGTGCAACACCCTATTTTTGAAAGGAATAGGAAAACCTAGTAAATAAGAGAATGGGCAGAAAATAAAATAGGAACGATAACAGGAAAGATTCAAAATGATGAAAACGGAAAGAAAATAAGACAAAAACAATACGAGAAAGATACAGATGGTTAAAACACATAAGTAATGAGGAGTTTAATTATATCCCTCGGTAAGCACTAACAATGAGACATAATATACAATATTACTTACTTACTTACTAGCCAACGACCACCCTTGGCATGTTAGCCATTTGGTGGCGCGCTGACCAGTATAGACGAGCCGTTTCTCGTAGGCGATCTTCATCCTCCTCGGGTGGGTCTGTTTTCAGGGCTGGGTACTCTGGAAGGTGAGCAGCATCCATCTGGGGCTAATCACATAGTGGACAGTTGTCATTTTCTCGGACGCCGATGCGATGTAGATGGGAGGCCAGGTAGTCATGCCCCGTAGTTGTTCTGAACACGGCTACACTAATGGGTCTCGGCAAGTTGCGAGGGATTGGTGACTCTATTAGGTGGGCCCAAGATTTTCCAGCACCGGCTTGTATTTGCTGCTCTTTTATCTTCGCTTAGATTCCTCTTCTAATGGTGGACTTTGCTGATGTGTACGATTGGAAGCTAGGGGGCTGTGGAAGAATAGTGCCTTCTTTTGCAAGTTCATCCGCCGCTTCATTTCCTTCAACACCGACATGACTAGGGATCCATTGTAGAGTAATCAGCCACCATTTTCCCATCAAGTTCGATAGTTGGACACGGCAAGATATTGTTTTGGCACAGTCGGTGTATCGATTTGTCGACAAGGCGAGGATTGCGGCTTGGCAATTGCGGTATAGCAGCAATTTCGCCGTCGTAGTTGGTGAGAGGGGCGCCCACAGCTATAGAGCCTTTAAAGAATGTTGAGAAATATCCTGCTCCTGTTCTTCCCGATTCCGGCATCGAGGATCCATCGCAGTAGATGTGGAGCCACTCATGTGCTGGGTACTTGGTGTGTATCGTCTCTAGGGCGGCTTTCCTTAGGGCAATGTCTGACGATAAGTGCTTCGGGTCGTTATGGTTTTCAAGCAGTAATTCTGTGTTTGGTAGACAGCGGGCCAGTGTGGTTTGCGCTGGGAAGGCGTCGGCTTCAGACAGGACAATGTGGTATTTTTCCATGATTTGGTTTGCTACTGTAAGCGGAGTTATTTGCGTTTTAAGACGTGGGGCTGCTTGTCTATATTCGTCCCATTATTGTGGAAGTATTCGTCTTTGCCTTTCCCAGAAGGTTAACGCGTGTTGCTCTCTGCGGCATTGTATTGGTTCAATACCGGTCTGGGCTTCCATTGATGTAATCGGTGTTGATTTTGGAGCATCGGTGATGACGCGAAGGGCAGTGTTCTGGGCGACTTCAGCTTGGAGGTGGTGTTTGTACTCGCAGTTATTGTAGCTTCACTCCCATATTCTAATATCGGCCGGACATAGGTTTTGTATGTTGCTACCAGGACATCTTGCGTGGCGCCCCACTTTGTTACTGTGAGACGTCTGAGCAGTCGACATTTCTTTGTGGCTTTCTCTGCAATGTCGTCGATTTAAGTTTTTCTCGTCATTTTCTTATCTATGTACACCCCCAAGTATTTTGTTACGTCCTGTCTTTCCAGATCAACTCCTTTATACGTCAGCTTGACAGCAGTCTGTTTTGTTGAAAGGCTAAGTACTTGATAAACGGTTTTGGTTGTACTGACTGTTAGGCAGTTTTTATTCGCCCATTTTTCTAGATTTTTCAGAGCCTGGTTCATTACTCCCTCGAGCGCTCTCAGACTGCTACTTGATGCCCATATTAGGAGGTCATCAGCATACAGGAGGGCTTCCACACCAGGTGTCTTTCTTATCATTTCGAGCACATCGTTTATCATTAAGTTGAACAATTGAAAGCTGGTGACAGCTCCTTGTGGCAGCCCTTGTCTTTGCAGTCTGAATTTGGAACAGTGGTTGTGAAATTTGACTCTCTGATACTTTTCACCGAGAAAGGATTTTATCCAATTGAATAGTTTGCCGTCAACTCCGGACTTGGCTATCTTGTGTAACAGCAAACTTCTCCATACTGTGTCGTATGCAGCTTTGAGGTCTACTAGCACTGCTACTGTTGACATCTTACGGTGGAAAGCATCCTTGACTTTTTGGGCAAAATCGACTACATGGTCCATGGTGTTTCTGTGTTTCCTGAAGCCAGCTTGAGCATCTTCAATTAGTTCAATATACGTAAATAGATATATAACAAAATTTATGCTATAAATGCGAAATATAACTGTAAATATAATATTCTCAAGAGGTTGAAAAGAAATGTTTGAAAATTAATTAAGTGAATGTTTACTTTAAAAATTATTCTGAAATGTATGAATTACCAATAAGTTAATGAAATTAATGAATTTAAAAATTGTTGCACCTTGAGGACATATTATAATAAAATTTAGTAATCACCATATTTTTTTTAAAACTACAAGCTATTAGCATTTAAACACATATAAACCATTTAATTAAAGCAAACGTTATACTTATTTTAGGTATTTTTAACCTGATGATGGAACTGTTGTTCCGAAAACGTTCGTGTTTTTGATGTAGCCCTTTTAAGGATTTTTATAAAATATACCCATTTACAAAGATTAACCTCCTTTTTGTGATACGTGGTATACAGCCAGCTGCAGGAATTATTTTCCTTGTGGATTTTTTTTAAACTAATAGCGATTTTCTATACTTTCGAATACAGAAAAAATTGTTAAAATAATTAAATATCCTTTGTAAATCGATGATTGTAAAAAAATCGTAAAATAAAAAATAATAATAAAATTACTTTATTGAATTAATATTATTTAAAATTTAAAAATACAGAAAACATACATAATATGAAACTTCGCGCTAGTCTACAGTACCGCCTACTGTACCACTTTTTGACGTGACAACGTCTTAAATTAGGTTGTGGCTCGGAGTCACTCATGAAAAAGTGTAACGCCCGCTCACGTGTGTTACGATGAGTCACCGAACGAGAGAGAGGCCCGCCGGACCGGCGAATGCCTTGCGTCTCTCTCCCACTCAAACATGATCGGTCCGCTGCGCGCGCAGCACTAGAGAATTAGGCGCGTTGAATCGGTGCGTGCTTGTGTCTCTGTCTTTCTCGAGCGTTCTTGGCGTTGGATTACTTATTACAGCAGAAACACTTCCTTTCATTTCATATTTCTCCTATCATCGTCCTATCCTCAACAAAATCACTCAAATAGAAATTAGTTAAGTTTAAGTTTACATGTACAATGTTTTAGTAAACAAAATATATTTCTATAGTTAAAATTTGTGCAATTCTTATTTTCATTCAATTCCTTGTTCCTATTGTGCAATTTAATAATATTCATATCAATAAATATTCTACCGAGAAAAAGACGTTGTCACGTAAAATCTTCGCCCGTAAAACCGACTTTACAGGCAACCGATTTTTTTTATTTGCCAAATGAAGCCGGTTTTTTTTTATTTTGTCCAATTATTTGTACAATTTGGCAGAATACTTCTCATATCTTGTTTTCCTTTTGTTTTTCAATATATAACCAACAATGCCAAAAATCAGTTGGCATAACCTTTGCTGATAGCAAATCTGTTTTGACCTTTTTGGAAGCGAATAACCTTATTATTATTGTTTTGACCGATCTTTATTTTTAAGAGTATAGTAATGGAACGGTCTATTATGACAGTAAAATGAAAACAGAAAGAAAAACCTTTGTCCAATGAAGAAAATTTGTCAAAATGTAACGAGAAACGCAAAAGGTTTGGTTTTTGCCCCAATATTATTTAACATACTCACCAGGTCTACTTTTTTCGAAGTTTGAAACGAAGAAACAATTTCCAATATTGTGTAATCCAGATCTGCTTTATTCCGATTGGTGGTAGGTAAGTCTTTCAAATAAAAGACTTTTATGCTTTCAGCTGTCTTGACATTGTGTACAAAATCATGTGAAATGTTCGTGTTAGCTCATTGTTAAAGGCCTATTAATTAATAGTGAATATTTTTAATATAATAAATAAATTTTCCAAAAATGTAGTACTCAAAACATAATAATTTACATGAAATAACATCGAAAAAACAGTTAGCTAATTAAGCTTTAATTTATGGAGTGCAAATGACGTTAGGAACTATTTCCTAACTGGTTGGTATTATTTTCAGAACATGCGTAATTATAATTAATATCAAAGTTTTCTGGAACGTACACAATCTTATTTTCCTACAATCCAATAAAAATTTTCTAGTGAGGATAGTGTCCCTCCAGCTCGGCTACAACACAATATTGTCTAATTTATCCATTCTTTGCGAAATATGAGTCGTTCTCTAACTCTCATAAAATTGAGGACTATAAATAACCCTTATTACGTCATAACGCCGACATTATCAGACAAAACTTCTTAATAATTTAGTAAATCCCTAACTACCACTTAAACAATCCGAAACTTAGTTACACCGAGGGTTATTTAACGTGCCTATTTAATTGATCCCCAGAGAACCTTAACAGCTGAGCTGGAAGGTCGAAAAAATGTTTCGTTCTAGATACCGGTCTCGGCCATCTCTATCATCGGTGACAACACGTTGGCCTGTGGCGGACAAGCTTTTTTATGACTGGGAACGAATTATGTAGTGCGCGTATGTCGTTTGACTAACGCAGATTTAAATGTATGTGATAGGGACAACATTCTTTGATGTTTGGTTTGTTATGGACTATTTTTTATTCCTCTCCACTGATCTGAATCTGGATATTAATTGCCAACACAGATAATTGTTGCGAGTGTTGCTCTGAATCCGAAAGTGAAAGTACCATATTAGTATAAGTTTTGTGTATATAATATTATGTACAGCTACCTACTTATTCATCAGCCATGATCATGAATGTCAAAATATAACCGAGAGAAAAACAACGCATAAAAGAAATGCAACAAAGGCATATATTAAGTTGGGCAGAAGACTATAGATCGCTAAGGGAGGAGAGAAAAGAGAGAATTCTTGAAAAATGAGCTGTTAGAGCTACAAGAAATTAATATAAATAGAAACTAGACAATTCTACCAAAATATTAATAAAAACAGAAAGCAATTAAAGGCTAGAACCAGAATGTGCAAAGACAAAGGGAGGGACATACAGAACAAAGAAATAAGTTTTAAAAAGGAACCTAATTATTTAAGGAAAAGTTTCAACAGAAGATAGATGAGCCAAGTAAGAATAAAAAGAGAGTGGATCAAAAGTCTACAGAAAAAGGAATCATCCTCCATAGACTAAAACAAAACAACGGTCAATTAACTTAAAAACAACAATCACCAGACATCGTTCTTGAACTAATAAAAGAGAGTAAATACCCTCTATTAAAATCCAAAAATGAAATAATACTTAACATCTGGGACATTATGCCCATACCACGAGAATGGTTTACTGGAGTGACACAATAGTGGAGTCAAAATACACAAAAAGATGGACCAACTCAAATGCAAAAACTATCGGGTAATTACATTGCTAAATACGCTTTACTTTATACGTAATTTTCGTAAACATTGTATACGAGAGATTGAAACCATATGCAAAACGAGTAATTGCAGGATACTCGTATGGTTTCTGCCGCCAAGAATCCACCAAAGAACAGATCTTTGCCCTAAGACAGATTAGGAAAAAAACGCGAATTTAATAGATATAGATACATTTTAGCTCTGCACTGACTTTGGAAGTTCATATTATAATATTAATATGGTATTCCTGATCTTCTTCTTTACGTACCATCTCCGCGACGGAGGTTGGCAATCATCGTGGCTATTCTGCTAGGCTGTTGGCTGTTGGCTTCATCGTGGCTAGATGCTGCCGCTCTGAATAGTTCGACTGATGTACATCCGTACTATTCCCTCAAGTTACGCAACCATGAGATTATTCTTCTTCCTACACTTCTCTTGCTTTGGATTATTGTATTCCTGATAAAAATATTAAAATAATTGAAGACATGAGGTTGAAGACCCAACGGAATCTTCTAATTAAATGTAAGATTTATAAGGTTTTTAAGTAACAATTAAGTATCATTTTTAGTCCTCTCTGACGATACCAAACGCATGCTGAAGAATGTTTATGAAGGTCTCTATTCTGAATTTTCTGAATCAAAGACAATTGGAGAGACATTATTTTTAACGAAGGTCTGAAGGTGACATAATCAACTGATTAGATGATTATAAATATAAAATATAGATGTAAAAATAGAAAGCAATCAAAGTAAATTCTTACTAAAACCAACTCATATATGTGAAAAAATTTTTTAGAAGAGTTTGAAGATTACAGCTTCAATCATTCCACTTAGAATATTAGATTAGTAAGTTTAATAACCAAAAGGAAAGTTTTTCAAATGATGTGCCTAAACAAACCTGTTAAGCAAAACCAATTGGATTTAAACATTATAAACAACAATAAATGGCGTAGATACAAAATGTCTAATCACCACACCAGTATACTTTTTTGTGTACATTAGTTACGGGTAGTATTTTAATTGACAAATGTATTAGTTATCCAAATTGTTCCCGATTCAGACAAGATTGATGAGTAAAACAGAAACTTTTAGGCTAACTTAATGAAGCCTAACAGAAAATTCCTGTAGTCCAAGTTGAGAGGCCATTCACGAAGGCGACTGGACCAATACTCCAACACTAAAAAAAATTAAAATGTTATAAAATGCAAGTGATTTATCTCTAAAAAGGCGAAAAGATATATAGGAACTAACCTTTAAATACAACCTATCGACCTATTTCCAATCACTTCCAATTTCAAATAAAACGCAACTTTAACAATACACGTCTTCTATCACTGCCACTGAGGGAATTTAAAACGAGTATTTCTATTGAACGTGAAATAGTTTGCTGAAGGGCAGACGTCGTAGGATAGTTAGGAAATAGTTTTCACGATAGCCACAATTACATTTAATCTAATTAATCAGTTTTAATTACTGCAACAACCTGGTGATGTGGTTTATCTGAGAACTAGATTAATTTGTATTTGAGAGAAAATAATTTATCAAAAATGAAAGAAAAATGAGTTGAAACACGAAAAAAAAATCATAATATAATTTGGACAAATTGACTACTACAATTACAGAGATGTATGTATGCATGGAAATAAAATTTCTAGATTACAGATCACTGTACAGGTTTCCTAAATATTTTGTTACTGTCATTAACATTCTAATATGGCAACCTCATGGTAGAAGAAATATGGGAAAGCTTGCTTCAGTTGAAGCAAGGTTACATAAATAGGAAAATGAGAGACATAGAAACAGAGGAAAACCTATGGACGGACCGAGAAAGATGGCCATTGGATATCAGAAGACCTAAGAAAACGTTTTAAACCGATATATATATATATATATATATATATATATATATATATATATATATATATATATATATATATATATATATATATATATATATATATATGTATACATATATATATATATACATATATATATATATATATATATATATATATATATATATATATATATATATATATTGAAGGAAGTTATATCTCTCATGTCTGAATATATGTCCAAGATAAGATGTTTTTCATTTTTTAATATGTTCTATAAGTTCACGATCTTTATTCGTACCTCTTAAACTCTTTTACTCCATAGAGTTTTTAGAATGCCGCGGAACATCCACATCTGAAAGTTTTCCAGGCGTTGTAATTGTAACAAGTTAGTTGTCAGCATCCAGGCTTTCATGTCATGTAGTAGGATACTGTGTATGTATTATTTTATCATGTGTATGTATGTAAATTAGGATCTCGGTTGGTTAAAAATTGTTTTATTTTTAGAAATGCTTGTCTGGCCTCTTCTATTGTACACTTTACTTCTTGCTCTAAGCCCAAGATCTCAAGTATCCAGCGAACTTTTCAACCTGTTTAATTAGTTTGTCATTTACTATTACGTTTATGTTTGATGTATGCTATTTCGTGATTACCATTATTTTTGCTTTCTTTGCATTAATTTTAACGCCATATTCTTCACCTTCGATATGTTGTTCAGCAGATGTTGTAGTTTTTATTCGCTTTCGGCAATTAATACCGTATCGTTGGCATATTATATATTATTAACAATTCTTCCGTTGACTTCAATACTATTTTGTATCTTATTCAAAGCTTGTGCAAATATTTTCTCTAAGTACAGGTTGAATCACAATGGTGAGAGTATATAACCTTGTCTCACTCTTCTATGGATTTTTATGGTATCAGTCTTCTAATCTCTGTTCTAATAACATTGTCTAATGAGCACAATAATCATGACATTTTCTAATGAGCACAATGAAACTAAACAAGGCCTCTCGACCTTATTTAGTTAAGGCCTATAGTTGCTTCCATAGTAACCAATCTACCTGGTGTAGAAATTACTTGATGTTCAATTCCTTTCTTTACCAAAATTGCTGTGCTTAATTGACTCTGTAGTCGTTTCTGTAGACATCATATTCTGGAAATTTTATTAATATTTTTTTCGTTAATTTCGTTTCCTGTAATGCTATGATGTCTAGCTCGAGTCTGTTGGCGAATTCATCCCGAGTGTTGATGTTATTTCTTAGCCCTTTTGACTGCCATGATCCTATTTGCAGACCCCTCCTGGCCCGACTTTATTATTGACCGATACTGTCCAGCGCACACATTACACCTGTCATATTTTTGAACATGACCATGAAGTTTTTTATTTGTTTGTTTAGGTTTGCCATATGATTAGCTGTTTTATTTGTCTGGTTTGGTTCTTCTGTGTTTTTGGTCGCTTGTGTGTAGTCTCTAGTTTTAGTTGCTGGTACCTACATTTTCTATAACCTTACTCCTTGTTAGTGCCTGTTGTATTTGAATTCTTCTTTTAGTTGCCTTTGAGCAGTCTTTATAGTTGGCTGTGTGAGCTTCGCCATAGTTTGCACATTTTGCATATATGTTTCTATCTTTTTTGCATTCGCTAGTGCTGGTACCCCTGGCAGTTATAGCACTGCATGGGCTCTCTCTCTCTCTGTCTCTCTCTATCTTTTGATTTCGTTTACTTTAATTGCCGTATTTCTTGACCCCAGTAAGAGCCTAAGAAGGCTGAATTAAATTGAATTGAATTGAATACTGGCAGGCAGTGGTGGGGAAAATCTTTTTTAGACATCTAATATTACACCCCGGTCTTCCGGCCGAGTATGCCACTAGACCAGAAGACCCCAGGGTGGTGTCGGATTAACCGTATACCAGCTAAAACCTTAACCACCGTTCCAAAGTAGTAGTGTTACCACTCAATAAAAAAACCAAAATCAATATATTAACCGTCATCTTAAAAGAAGAATAACTATATTATACTAAGGAAAACTGATAACTAACCAGTATATATATATATATATATATATATATATATATATATATATATATATATATATATATATATATATATATATATATATTATATATATATATATTATATATATATATATATATATATTATATATATATATATATATATATATATATATATATATATATATATATATATATTATATATATATATATATATATATATATATATATATATATATATATATATATATATATATATATATATATGAATTCAAATTTTTATTATATATATGTTACGAGCAAAGCCCGAAATTGGACAATCCTAACATTGTACACAAATTATTGTCCACTTCTAGCATTGTACCCCCAAACTGTACAATGTCCGAAATAATCAAAATAATTGTCGAAACGCTCATCGGTTCGAATCGATTATTATTGACAAGCGACACACCAAATCAAAAATTTAAAAATCGAATCGAAGAAGAAATTTTTCTACAATAGAGATATTGTTGGTGAAACATTTCAAAGCTTCAAGAGATAGATACATCACTATAATATAAAATATAGGGACGATGTTTGTAAAACATCTTAAATTTTTAAGAGATATGTATGATAATTTGAAATAATTTAATTCTACGAATCCAAAAGTCAAAAACGCTGGATAATTATGGATTTATAACCTCAATTGATGTTTGTTTGTCGTTAATAACAAATGGGGAATAATCGTAAAAATCGACATGAATCGAGATCTGATATATTATCTCATACTTTGACGCATGGCTACTTATTGAAATTCTAACATTGTACAGCAATTTTTTTTATACAAAGTCCGCCGATTATGTATATTTCGGAGATTGTACAGTAAAGGTGTACAATGCTAGAAGTGGGCAAGATTTTCTGTACAATGCTAGGACTGTCCAATTTCGGACATTGCTCGTAACATATATATAAGAAAACAAAGAACCGAAAATATTGCCGTGAAGACATAAACTAATTTTGGTACTTACCGGTTCTTGGCTGTTAAGAAAAAAGAAACAATCTTTCAGATCCCTGGTTTAATTTTTTCCTCTGTTCTCCTGCTCCTTCTTCTTCATTACCCCAGAGATCAAACAGTGTAGTTCTCTTCATTCTCTCTCCTCTCATCATCTTTTACCATGTTTTTTTTATCCAGCCTGAAACCCATTCGCCTCTCGAAGTCTCCCCTCTAATTTCCCACCTCTGACAGTTAAAAACGTGGGCAGGAGCGTCCAGCACCCCTCAAACATTACAATCCACCGAGGCAGGTTTGTCTATTTTATTTGTGAAAGTGGCAAAACTACCATGTTCCGTCAGAAACTGCGTCAAAAAGTAGTCCAGTTTCCTGGAAAAACTTGATTTTCCAGGAAACATTTGATTTCGTTTTCTACATGGATTTTCATACAACAGAGATTTGTCAAATCTTTAGTCTGTTTTCATGCTCATCTTTAATTGTGATTAAAAACACTGGTAGAATTTCCTTATTTATTTTGTTAGATATAATGTTTTAAACTTTTATTGTCTCAAATCCTTTGTTGTTTAGTTCTTTTTTTTTGATTTCGTGTAATCCTTTACTCCTTACTTCTGACTTTAAAATTATTACCGGTGGTAATCATATTAAAGTCTTTTTGTGTCTTTAGTTGATTCTTGTCCTTTTTATCATTTCTAGAGAAATGCAGTCTTTTTCTTTCCTTTCCGTTGTATAATCAGAGTTTGCTTTTCATCTACACTGATTGTTTTTGGTATTTTGTTGTTTCATTCGATTCTTTTCTCTTCCACTTTTGCTTTTTTGATCTTTTTGTGCTAAACTGTCCATTAGTGTTAGTAAATAAATATATCTATACTTTAACTGGAAAGTGACTTATTCTCGTTTTAAAAACTTTTTTCTACCAAACTTGCATGAATTATAAATAACAAGTTTTTTTCAAATCTGCAAAAGTATACATGTTGTCCCATTGAAATGAAAGGAATTGAGGATATTTCAGTAGATAGAGTAGTATCAAAAAATATGGCGCAAGATGCGTTATGTGTTATTGTACTTTCAAAAGTTTGATAAATAGCGCCTTTTTTGTTTCAAAGATATTTAGTTGGTTCTATACTTTATGCCAACTCTGTATATATTTGTGTGTGTACATGTGTATATTTCCTGGGTTTTTTGTTCTCCTCACCTTAGATCACCTTATTCTCAAATTACTGTTCTGAAATTTTCCCAACCTCCAGTAATTTCATTTAGATACATAATTTCTCTAATAACATTAGCCACGTTGTCCAAATTATATTATTATGGCCTTTCATATTCCAACTGATTTTTTCTCCTATTTTTGATACATTATTTTCTCTTAAATACAAATTCAAGTTCTCAGATAAACCAAACCACCATTAAAGCATTGCAGTAATTAAAACTGATAAATTAGATTAAATGTAATTGCGTCTATCGTGAAAACTATTCCCGAACAATTATACGACGTCTGTCCTTCAGGAAACTATTTCACGCTTAATAGAAACACTCGTTTTAAATTGTCTCAGTGCCACTGATAAAAGACACAGTATTGTTAAAATTGCTTTTTATTTGAAAATACACTGGAGGTGATTGGAATTGGGTCGATCGGTTTTATTTAAAGGTTAGTTCCTCTTTACCTTTCCACCTATTCAGCGACAAATCACTTGGATTTTAGGATTATAAATCTAAAGATTACATAAGTATACTTTTAACACCATAAGAGAATATATAATTACAAGTGAAAATATACATTATAAAAAAGTGTTAGATGTAAGACGTCTAGCCTAAACGAACAAAGGCAGTGGTCACAAATTAGTTCTGCGAAAAATACAGCTGATGATTGTGAAAAAACATCAAAACAAACTATATTCGAAACAAAATAGAAAAATTCCATAACGAAAATTAGATTATTGCAAATAAAACGAACAAAATAAAAACGATATAAAAATCGTAGCCCAAGAACCCAAGAGGCTCTTGGAGAATAAAAAACAGAAACAGAAACTCTAAACCAAAAAGCGCACATCTTGGTTTTTTGAAGAAATTAAAAATTTAGTCAAAGTGTAGAAATCGAAAAACAAACCAAAGGTTAAAAAACGTATAAGAAGGTTCATAATAAGACACATGCACTAGTAATATGCTCAGTTCACGTGTCCTCTTCTCATCAGAGGATGCCAATACTTTATAAGAGGGTACAGAACCGAAATAAAAATGTTGATGAAGGAAACATAAAGTGGTATCTTTTTACGTCAAAAGACGGTTCCCTAAACAAATTAATCAAACCACAAAAAATAATACAATACGTTAAACGCCAGAAATATCATCAAACCAGTTAAAACAAGTATCCGGCCAAGAGCGAAATAGGAAATGAGCTTATAAAAATGATCAACTCTTTAATAAAGACGAGAAAACTATCTGAATAATTATAGAGGAATAAATACGTAAACTTCGAAAACTACTTTAATAATTTTTGACAAAATTAATGACAAATAAGCTGAAAAAAATATTTAAAAGATCAGGTGAACAAGGTTTAGAAGTGGAAGATCCTGTAATCATGCCTTTTTTGTAATCCGACAAATACCTTAGAAATTAATAGAGTACAATAAACCAGCCTGCCTAAGTTTCATAGACTTAGTTAAGGCCTGAGTAGGGGAGAGTGGTCTATAGTAAGACATGTTCCACAGTGAGACAATGCATTTTCTGAGGACATGTCAACAGCGCTTTGCAAGCTATCGCCACCATAAGGTTGTCCCAACACGTAGAGTCTACTACAGGGATCCTCACTAGGATTTCTTTGAGAGCCTAATAGTTTGAATGAAATTTTCCTCAGGGCCGCAAGTACAAGTGGTGGTATGAAATACCTTTAAAACTATATGATTATAACATAAGTTTATTACAAGTTACGTAAAAACTATATAATTATAAATTATATAGACTGTTTTGCATGTAAAAAGTAGGAAAATATCTTTTACTTGACTCCAGGAATGTCAAGTCCTGAATTTGTTAATTCTTTGAAGTCGACAGGCGAAATCACAGCTCTCTAGAATGGCATCTATGTTACCAGGTTGGGAAGTACTTTTGAGCTCTGTATCATTCTGAAGATCAATTAACTCATTTTTCAAATCCCTAGCTTCGAATCCAAAAATAGAAAGATGAGCTACATTTGCTGTTGTTATTGGATTTTCCACCAAGCGAAATGGTTCTTGGAACTTCCTGAAGTCACTAAACCTCACAGACATTTCATCCTTTAGGTCTGCTAACAGCTTCAGTAGGTAAGAAATCTCTTGACCTTCATCTGGATTTTTATCGAACAGTGCTTTAACGGAAGGAAAGCTGGAATAATCTTCATTTGACAATTCTTCAATATACATATTCAGCTTCTGCTCCAGTGAAAACACAATATTCATCATTTTCGTTACAATGTTATTGTGGTCTCCTTGCAATTTGGTCAATGTTTCATTCATAATGCTTTGTATCAGTGAGAAATGCTACTTTAAGCCACCAACCAAAATTATGAATATCAGGAAACTCTTTATTCTTTGTAGCCAAAATCAGATAATCTCATGTCGAATGCTGAAGAAACGTTCCAAAACGTTACCCTTACTCAGCCATCTCACATCTCTGTGGTAAAGAATGTCCCCATATTGCGACATAAGTTCTTTCAAAAATTCTTGAAACTCTCTGTGGTGTAGTTCATTTGATCTTATGACATTCACAATCTTTACAAGTGTTTTCATAACACAGCAGAAATTTTTACCAAAATTAGCAGCTAAGCTTTCTTGATGAATGATACAATGGAAACTCAACAAATTATCATTTCCCAAGTATTTTTTCAACAGCTGAACAAACCCTATATTTCGCCCCAACATTGATGGGTAACCATCAGTACACACAGAAAAAACGTTTTTCAAATCAATGCTATGCTCGTTAAAAAAATTTATAGTAAATGATAAATGTTTTTAGGGGCCATTTATTTTTTCGGGCATGCGTATTTACGAGGTCCACAAGGTTTTGAAACATCTTTACTGGCCAGCCAGTGCCACTGTGGTGGGGGTAAAGATGACTAATGCGAAATGCGGTACAATTCATGGCGTCGCTCTACACTATTGTAATCTCATTAAATACATAAATAGAAACATAATTATATTATAACTCGCAAATTTTGTTTTACTGCCTAGCAGTCTGAGGGCCGCGAAAAATCGCTCCGTGGGCCGCATGCGGCTCGCGGGTCGCGTAGTGAATATGGCTGGTCTACTAGCTTCAGTTCGCTTCTTTTTGCGTGTCAGCTGGTAGTGTGATTTTTGCTCCCTAAAGTAATTATATTGTTCCTCATATCGACCGATATTATTCGGTTGTGCATTGAGTTAGTACTTTGATATTGATGGTAAGTAAAGCTTAGGTGTTTTTGCGTGTAATTAAGTAGCGATATTATTTTTATTTTATCGAATTTAGAAAAAATATCACATTTTGGTGAAATTGTACCTGTGGGGAACAGTGAGACAATTCTTAGTTGGGCAGACTGACACGTGTATCACTGTATCCCACCGAGGACGTTAGTTGGATAATACAAACTCATACTACTTGTTTCATTTTTTTGTAGATTATGGCAAGGAATAGAAAAGGAAAGATTAACATTGCTTATTATTCTGACAGTCAAATGAGACAAGCCGTGTAATTAGTCACAAAACAAGGGTTTTCATTGCGAAAAGCAGCAGAACTGAACGGAGTGTTATTTCATACTTAAGCAAGGTAAATTGTAATGGAAATGCGGATAGATTAGGTTTCGCGTAAAAGATTTTATTTTTGCAATAAACAATAATCTTTCTATTTCAGATAAATGAAAAAACAAAGAAATAACCCTTATACCGAAGTGAAAATGAGACCTTTCTATGAATGTCGCCAAATTATGTTGAAAGAACAAGAATTTGCACTGGCAGAATACCTCGGACTGTGCTCAAAATGAACTGCGGCCTAACAACTCTTGGATGTCGCCGAAATGACTCAAAAAAATATTACGTGGATTCCGAATAATTGGTCAGAAAATAGAACTGCCGACTTAGAATCGATGAAAGAGAATGGATTTTTAAAACGATCACCACAACCAAAAGGATGTAGTCTCTCGCGTGCTACATCTTTCAATTAAAGTGTCAATTTTCTTTGATAAATTGCACACTGTCTTGAGCAGACACTAAAGCTTTGCCGATGGCTCTAGAATATGGAATCGAGATGAAACTAGGATGACAACTATGCAAAAACCAAACAAAGTGATCGCTTAAACAAGAGTCAAGTAACTAGTGTCGAAAGAGGGTCTTTATTAACGACCTTCTGCTTTATAAGTGCCTTTTAGAAAATACGATTTCACCAGGTATTATATTTCCTAGGGCTTATTTTAAATCATATATGCTTCGTAATGCGCCAACTGGTAGTTTGGGACCTGCGACATCTTCGGGCTGGATGAACAGCGAGTTGTTTTTGGAAGTTATGCGTTATTTCTTAAACCATACAAATTCCTCAATCGAAAATCCAACATTCCTGTTGTTTGATAACCACGAAAGTCATCTTTCAGTTGAATCTGTGGATTTAGCCAAATTCAATGGAGTGACTAATTTAACCTTTCCGCCCCATTGTAGCAATAAACTACAACCATTAGATGTTGGGATTTATTTTTCATTTAAGGCACACTGTAACAGAGCTGTCGACTCTTGGCTCATGCACCACCCCGGAGTTCCTATGACCATATACGATATACCAGAAAGTATTACGAGTGCATTTCAGCATTCAATGACTGCGATTAATATAACATTTTTTTATTTATTTTCCCTTATAATCGGGATGTTTTTGCAGAAGAAGATTTTCTTCCTAGTTTCGTCACCAGATCGGTCTGAATAGTCAACATCTTCAAATAGTACTGTCAAATCTCTAGTTTTAGATTCCTACACAAATGACAAACATGGGGAAAAAAATCCTACTTTGAATCTTGATACTGTGATACCAACACTTACTATTAACCATCCATGGTTCTGAAGCAACCGTCATGACAATAAAAATTTTTTCGAGCCCTCAAAAGTTCTACCCCAAAGTCGCTCCAAAAAAACAAGTGCAGAACAGAAAATGCGGAAAAAGTTTAATTACAACAGACACTCCAGAAAAAATTGAACTTCAAACGAACGTTGAAATACTCAAAACTAGAGCTAAAAAAGACAATTTATCGAATACGAACATAGTTCTTTTTTAAGTGACTAAGCAGAATGCCTGAACAAATCATCTAAATATGATGTCGACCTTGATGCTCCAATAACAGGATTCGAAGAACAAGATAGAAATGCAGTCATTGATGACTATGTTCTTGTAAAGTTCACAAGCAAAAAGTTAGTAAAATATTTTGTTGGGAAAATTTTGACTAATCTTTCCGATGATTTCGAATATGATATCAATTATCTGAGAAGAAAAAATAAATCGATATTTTACCCCTCCATCCGTCTATTAATTTTCGCATAATGTATTCGCTGCAGATATTAAACAGAGTTGAAGGGCTAAAGGTCGCGGCATATTATCATGCACGTATAGTTTCCGGCAGGTAGCGTTTCCAGTCCAGCAATCGAACTACGCGTTCACATTTTCATACATAGAACGTTTCAGTTTGATGCGGTGAAGATGTGTTCTCGCTTTTTGCTAAAAAATTATGTGCAATTGCTCTTTTTCTTGATGGTGAAGAAAGAAAAACTGTAGTAAAAGGAAGGTTTGAAGTACATAAAATGCTAAGAGAAAGGAAAAAGGAAGGTGAATACTGGACTTTATATAAAGAATTAATTGATGACAATGAAAAATATTATGAATATTTTACAATGAATAGGATTCAGTTTGAATATATTTTAAATTTACTTACACCTTTAGTTAAAAAACAAAATACTACATTTAAAGAAGCCATACATATCCAACCAAAGAGTATTTAAAAAAAAAGAAGAGGTATCACTTCCGTGCAAAAGTCCTAATTGTTTTGTATTGCCATGCATAAATGACAAAATAGCCTCGAAAATTATTTTTTAAATACTCTGTATCAAAATCAAACAAATACCTAAATAAACAACGAGGGGAAAAGGACGGACTCCTAATTCACATTATCCGTACCAACTCGTTTCGACTCGTTCCGTAGCGGTTGGCATCCGTAAAATATTGTTTTCGAATATACCGAACGGACAGGTAAGGTGTATAATACGATACTGTAACGAAATAGCCCATCTCCGATGCGTGGTACGTGTCACAATTCTTAGAAGGAAAAGTCTACTCAAGAGTTGGCATTTCAATAGCGCCCGTCTTCGATGCGCTTTCGATGAGAAGAATAGAGGTGGACTATTCCAGAATATTCTAGTACATAATAACTTGTATATATAAGTAGCTCCGATATTAGCTAAGTTACCAGTTCGAAGTGAACAGTGAAACAGTTCGGTAGTGTTTTCGTTTTTAGATTGAACAAGGCGTAACCTACAGCGCAGGGTCAGACGGTAGCGATAGGCAAACCATAGTTCTGACCACATGGGATGTTTACGCCGCCTAAGAAATGCGCAGAAGCGAAGCGAACCAGAGAGAAATAAGGTGAGATTGAAGCGTGCCCCCAGAAATAGGCTACTGAGTGTAAGCAGTAGCTGAAAACTGTGAGCCGCCACGCGCATCACACCTGAAGACAAGAGAGGTTGCGATATTTAGCAGGTTAGTGTTTTATACTTTTTCTGGAGATTTTGTCGGTAACAGTGTAGGCTTAGTAGGTGGTTTCCGTAAAAAAGGCCACCTACGCAGACTATTGCTGGTGCTTCCAGCTTCCAGTTAAGGGACGGGACTACTGATTCTGTTTAATATTAATATTTCATCCGAGAAAAGTACTTTTTACACCCTACACGTAGGCTGTATATGACGTTAAAAGTACACAACGTGAGACAGCTAGCTAAACAAACAACAGTTGAGTATAGTCCAGCAACCCGCCAAACTGTACATTGCACAAGGTACAGATAAAAAGGTGTCATCAAGCTCCCTCCATTAGGCGTTAATATGTCCCGTTCGACCAGCTCAACAAGGTCAAATCACCCCAAACCGGCTAAACCACATGTTCCCCCTCATACCTCTACACAAAACAATACCTCCACATATGACAACACAGACTTTCCACCCTTACTTACCCAAAATACACATACAGGCAACAATCCACCCTCTTCACCCCACAACATACACAAAACTACCACTCAATACCAACCACACAGGCAACACGTCACCCGTGCCCACCCTACATATCTCTGAGAATACTACAACACCAATAATGAATACTTACACGGACTCCTTTGTCAATGATCTCGTATCTACCCTTCCAGAAAACCAGATTGACCGGTTGATCGCTGCTTTGCAGCTGTCCCGGTCATCTATCTCCCCTATCTCTACCTCACCCTCCACCACCACCCAAGCATCTACCCTACAACACACAACAACCATTCAAACCAACCAAATACAACAGATACCTACAGCAAACACCAACCCACCACCTAACACACTCACTCCGTTATCGTATGCAACTGCTATGCATACCTCCAGACCACATTTTCCCCCCTTTTTCTCCACCCCTTCCACCTCAGCAATCCCACCAGCATAACCTAAATCATATGACTACACTATTACCCACATCCCTCTGCAGAAGTCTACACAACGTGACTTCTTCAGAGTCATAAACACAAGAGAGCTCCTGCTTAACCAAATTTCCACAGTAAAAGTTCTCCCCACTCATATAGCACACATTACCACCATCCACCCTATCAATCACGTAGAGTTGCAACGCAAGCTCCGTGAGACATAAGGTGATCCAAAAATTCAAAACACAGGCCCACAAACAGAAACCCTACCCGTCCAACCACCCCCAACATTCATGGTGGTCGTCAAAAGCGTAGACAAGATCTATTCCGATGCCGACTTTACTAAAACCTTCACAGAGATGGACATCCCCGTAGTTCGACTATGAAGAATAATATCTCGTGCAAACCTACCCACTTCCTTTGTCAAACTAGTCACCTCCGGTGAACTAAAATACACGGAATATTCATGGATGGGCTCCGTCTTCACGGCGAGCTCCCACTCAACTCCAACCCAGTCCCTCCTGTACCCAAGTACTGCGACAGGTGCAGCCAAAATGGGCACACCATTACGGAGTATCCACAAAAGCAGCATAGACCCTACTTGTGGTCAGGACCACAAATCCACTGAATGCCCTACACCTCAAGCTCCAAGCTACAAATTTTTGTAAAGTAAAGTAATGATATTTTATTCGCATATTACCTCTTGCACAGCGTTTAAGGGTAACAAAGGGCCATTATTATTCCTTTCTTCTTCAAAATAGTAAACTAATGAAGCCACAAGTTCTTTGCATCGACTATTTAGCTGTTTGGTCATTTTGACAAATAAATAAATGTTTTTCACAAGATAACCTCAAAAATCGATGATACCACGAGTACAAAAGTCACAGAACACTGATTGAAAACTCAACAAACGACGCGGCAACATGTTAATATTTCTGGTAGTGACTAATACTCCGTCATTAATTGGTGGTTTCTTCATGAACATTTCAACACAAAATTTTACAATGAGGGACGTCTAAATCCAAAAAGCGATATATATACATTATTTTGTTACAAAAGTTTTTTTATTGATCGGGTTATATTAAGAAGTGATTGTTTAGCAAACTAAAGTAACATACACCTTTCTATAGAAATGTAGCCACACATACAATAGAATTACGACCTTGGTGACGTGCACGCAACTTTATTTGGCTTTTACTGTACTTAGGTGTGCTCAAAATCACCTTAACCTGCTCGACAGGTGGTGTAGGAGATGGAGAGTAACACCTAACCCAAATAAAACACAAATGATTTTCTTCAGACACCCCAGTCGCAGCAGATTCATCACACCCATCATAGCGGGAAGAAACGACCTTAGACTCTGGGGGGACCGCCTACAGCTCTGCGACCGGATTAAGTGTCGATCTACTCAATGCTCTTTGTGGTAAGTTCGGAAGGATACACCCAAGTACACTTATACATATATACAAAACATTCATTAGGCCGGTGATCGAGTATAGATGCAACGTCTATAGTACGATTCGCCGTCACCTTACACAAAAACTGCTGAGACTGGAAAGGGGAATCCTGCGTAGAGTAAACAACAAACGACGCAACTACCCCTCAGCCCTTATTCATCACCTGTCGAATATCCAGCCCATCAATGAGAGGCTCTCCTCTCTGAGCAGGAGTTATACAATCAAAACCATCCGTAGCCAAAACTACAGATCAAAATATACTGAAACTACCTGCTCCACCGGCAATGGATTCAAAAGAAACCCTAAACACAAACTCCCCTTTCCACCCACAATATTACTGGCCCAACAATATTACTAAAGAATACATTGACATCCTGGAGGCAACTCACCTCTACTACCGTCGCATTAATCAGTAAATGCTCACTTCGAGCTTATCTAGACAGGCAGGGATCGGTTTTCTGTGGTTTCCCGATCCCATTGTACAATGATACCTGTCTATTGCAGAGAATACAGCCACAGCTGTCCTCACGCGATCCGCGATTCACTACATTCATTAATTAATAAATTGTACACATATACATTCATTTAATTGATAAACATATTTTGTTAGCAAAAAATTTCTAAAAAGGATCATTTAACTCAACAACCCTTGCGCCTCTGAGTGTCCAGGTCGCACCTCCAAAACACAACCAAAGAAACAAACAAACCACGTCCTGAAGAGGTGTAAACCTATATCACGACAAGAAAACATGAAACAAGGAAAATCCAACCAACAGCAACGATCATCAAGACGATGCGATAAGCTAAGTTAGTTGATAAGATATTTTCGTGCTGTAAACTTATAAATAAATATATTTATATAAATTAAAACCACTCGTTTTATTTAAAAACGGTACAGTTAGTGTCACGGTGTGAGGATAATTGATCTATTTAAAAATAAATTCAGCAGTGACTTTTGAAAAAGACTTTTGAACTTTTGAAAAGTATTGTTCGTCGGGAATATCCGCGTAGTTCGGTAGTGATCTTTGTACGAAAGAACATTTAAAAAGATACGTGTGTGCCTGAACAAAGATGCTGCTAGTAGAACCTTCAGTAAAACAGTTGCGTGAGCAACTAGAAGAACGCGATGAAGACTGCGGTGGGTCCAAGAGGATACTCCAAGAACGACTGAAGACTGTTCTCAACAAGCAGCAGAAGAAGTAGTTTTAACAAAAATAATTTATGGAAAGTTCGAAAATGTTTCTCAAAGATTCGATGAAACGTTTCAAATTGTTAAAGAAGCAGCTAGACAAAACGATGAGAAATTTAAAAATGTTTCTCAAATGATCGAAGAAACTTCTAGAAAAAATGATGAAAGATTCGATGAAACGTCTCAAATTATTAAAGAAGCAGCTAGACAAAACGACGAGAAATTTGAAAATTTTTCTAGAAGATTCGACGAAGTATGTAGTCAGAATAATGAGAAATTTGAAGAAGAATCACCTAGAGACGAAACGACACATCATATCAGATTCAAATTGCCACCATTTGATGGAAAGTCTTCTTGGTCCATATACCTTAGACAATTTGAAGCTATTGCGACAGCCAATCATTGGAGAGAACAAGAAAAGGCTGTTTCCTTGACTGCTGCTTTACGATGTGATGCTGCGGATATCCTAAGATCAATTCCTAAGGGTCAAGAAAAATGTTACCAGACCTTGTTTACTAGACTAGACAAACATTACGGACATACCCATCTACAACAAGTCTACAAAGTACAAATAAAAAGTAGAATTCAACGAGCAAGTGAGAATTTGCAAAAATTTGAAGCAGATGTTGCTCGTATAGCGCGGTTGGCTTATCCAGAGGCACCAGACAACATTCTGGAAGAAATTGCTGTAGATATCTTCGTCAATGGGTTAAAAGACAATGAATTACAGAAAGCTTTACGACTAGCAAGACCGAAAGTTCTAGATGAAGCGCTCGCTATTTCCTTGGAACATGAAACAGCTAGTCGAGCTTTCGACTACGAACCTCTGAAGAGAGCGACGAACAAAACGATAAACGTCTGGAGGAAATCGTACGGAAAGTAAGTAGACTATAGTAACTGTATCACTGTCTTAAATTAGAATGACTTTGCCTCGTGAGACGAACCACCGTCAATAATGATCAATGGCAGCCTCAACACCTACAAGACGCCCTAGCAGACGATCCATGTATAAAAAAAAATTGGATTGGATGCGTCGAAATGAGATCTTCTTGGCAAGACATTAGTGCATGTAGTCCAGAAGTCAAGTGTTACTGGAGCCAATGGAATTGCCTAGTGCTAAAAGATGATCTTCTGTATAGAACCTTTGAGAACGATGATGGTACAGAATCTAAGCTTCAGTTGATTGTACTTAAAAGTAAAGTGTCAGAAGTATAGCGTCAGTTGCATGACGGTGCATAAGGTGGACACTTTGGTATTATGAAGACTCTGCAAAAGGTTCGTGAACGGTTCTATTGGGTGAACTGTAAAGATGACGTAAGAAGATGCCGCCAGAAATGTATCATTACTGGCTGCGTGTGCCACCAGTAATAGTACAGGTGGTAAAAAGAGGGCACCCATGAAACAGTATAATGTTGGTCGTCCTATGGAAAGAGTAGCAATCGACATTGCAGGTCTACTTCCAGAGACGAATGATGGAAATCAATATATCCTGGTAGCCATGGACTATTTTACGAAATGGACTGAGGCCTTTGCGATACCGAATCAAGAAGTTGCTACCGTTGCAGAGGTACTTGTTAAAGAATTCTTTAGCCGATTTGGTGTTCCCTTGGAGATCCAATCCGACCAAGGGCGAAATTTCGAGTCAACCCTTTTCCAAAACGTTTGTAAATTGATTGGTGTCAATAAGACCAAAACGACACCCCTGCACCACAGTCCCATGCAAAAGGACACCCCTGCATCCACAATCAAATGAAATGGTCGAGAGGATGAACCAAACGATTTCACATTCGTGCCAGGTAAGAATGAGGGTTCCGGAATGTCAAAAGACTTGCATTTTTTCAAAAGCATTCTTCCGCACGTAAAAAAAATTATGCCAGAAAGAATTTTAGAATTTCGCGGGAGAATCCAACAATAAGTTCAAGAATTTGCGTACCCAATTAATTTGCTTAGAATTCAGCCATTACTACCCGTGCAATCTCCTTTCGCACCACAGTCCCATGCTTCAACACCATCAACACCTCACAGTATTGCATCGGAACAAAACTCACAGTATTGCATCGGAACAAGACTCACAGTTTTATATTAGTACATATGGATTTATGGAGGACAGCGACCAATAAATACTATATGTAGTTTTTATCCTTTGCATTATTTTGTAAAAAAAAAGCAATTTCAATAAAGTTATACTTACCTCAAACAAATGAGTAATCGTTCTTCTGGAAATATGTGTTGATGATGCCAGTTACACCACTTTTTTGATAAACTTTCTTCTACTTTACTCAGAATGTAAATAAATGTATCCAACTTCATCCTCATGTACCTAAAGAATCTCTGACTGTCCATTTTTAGCTGCGGAAAGAGGTGGTGGTACTCCCCGAATTCCCGCCGTTCACGATTAATTTCATGCACACCATCCTTCCTTCTATGTAAAATTTTTAAGTGGACATTTTCTAATAAAAACATTTCATCTTCAGTTTGGGAATCCAACGACATCTTTCGTGATACGGTTATTAATAAAAATAGTCAATTGTATGTTTTATGGCGACTAAATACGCCGATTCTGGAACCGCATATTCGACCACAATTAATGCCTACTAAGTCTGCTTTGGCAGTCAGTTACTGGGGATTATTTAAATGGTTAAGTTCTCGTGCTTTCCTTCGTTTTCTCTTCAACGTCGTTGCTGTTGTTCAAAGTTATTTGCACATGCATACATTGTTCTTCGCCATACCGGGAATTCTGTGACTGCGTCTTTGAAGACGCTTAAGATGATATCACATTTATTTATGTGGTTTTTAAGATTTTCCCTACATCGAATCTATTGTCTTCACTGCTTGCGTTATCCCTTCCTAATTTGTGAGAACAGTTTTTTTTTTGAGCGGCGAATATCGGGCATTCAGACGACGTGGCCAGTCCACCGAAATTGGTATTTCACAATTATGGTTTCAATACTTGAGTTCGCTGCTTCCAAGATACTGATATTAGTTCTTCGTTAGAGGTCACTTTCAGAATTCTTCTAAGACAACTTTGGTGATATTTTTCCAAACACTTTAGGTATCGCCTGCAGGTGGTCCAAGTTTCACAGCCATAGGTAAGTGTAGGAATCACTGTGGCGTGGTAAACGTAAAATTTTGTATATATGCTGATGTGGTTGTCAAAGACCCGTGTCACTAGCACACCTCATTTGTAATGAATTTCTGTACCGATGGTCTTATCTTTAGAAAATGACAGCCGAAATAAGAAAATTGATCAATATGTTTAAGACTTTCGCCGTTAACTCTAATGGAGGGTTCGGGAGCGTTGGAAGCTGGCGCAGGCTGGTTTTATTTATGTTAAGCGACAGCGATTATTTTCAAATATTCTTCTGAGTTAGCCATGATCACTTTATTATCGGCGAACTGAAGCTTGATTTCGGAAGTTAGGGAAAACCTTGGTTTTGTCACTCAGTCTGTTTAGGTTAAACATTCCTCCATAAAATCTGTACTCTATGTCTATAACTGGTGGAAAAGCTTCCATAACAATGCACTACTGTTCCTACGAAAATGGAAAACAACATCGGAGCAATTATATACCCCTGTAGTAATCTGAAAAGGTTCAGTAGTTATATCGCTGATACGAACGCTGCTGGCGGTCATATTGTCATGAAGTTGCCGCACTATATTAATATATTTTTGAGGCCATCCAACAGAGGCTAAAATTTTCCAAAGTGCTTCTCGATTAACAATGTCGAAGGCCTTAGAGTAGATTAGTGAGGTCGTTAAGGCCATGCAGCCTCACCGCACTTCGACCTATAGAGATCTTTTGTGCATACCTTAATCTAGTTGAATTATAGGATGCCAATACTTCTGACGAAGATGATTAGTCCTAGGTGACTTGTTTCCTATGTCAGAGGGCGCTAGACTGACCTATTCTAGGAATTTTAGTGGTTTGCAGAACAGTACTACGCAGTTGCATAGTATATGTTCTGCCGTTTCGTTTTCGTTGTAACAAGAAACGACAGTTCTCACGCTTTGCCCATTTTTTTTTAATGATATCTCAGAGGGCAGTGACCATTTTGATATCTTTTTTACTCATTTTGAAAAGGCGGTTTGTTGCAGTACGCGACACTTTTATGAGCTTTTTTGCTTGCGTTTGTCCTGGTGTGTTAGATTAATGTAATCTTAGTTGATTGAGTTCCCAGGTCCGGAGTTCTTTTCTGCTGTGGCTTTTTCATGGTGTACAGAAGGGTTCAGGACCCTGGAATGGGGTATTAGCCCCTTCTCTTGCGGGGCTGTTAGGTTACTCATTCCTGCAATTACCTTGTGATCTGGCAACCATATTAAGTTACTTTGTTCCGTTTCGGCTTCTTGAGCGATTGTTTACAGTCTCAAACCAATTCCGACTCACAAGTAAATGACTTAGAGCCTTTAAAGCGGCTTGGTTGTCTGATAAAATAAAGACTTTTGTCCTACGAGTGTCTCGGTTGAGACATTCTTAGACACTAATATCTATAGGATGTATTTTTGCCTGAACGATAGTTGGGGCGTTTCCAATTGATTTGGATAGCTTGAAATTGGACCCAGTAACTCCAACTCCTGTCCCTTCATCTATCTTAAATCCACCCGTATACCATACGAGTGAACCTTCTTCGAGTTTCGATTGAAGTTCTTCGCCCATTTGGTTGTTTTTTATGACCACTTCAAAGGGTGTTTCGAAGTCAAATTTGAGAACCGCATGGCATCTGTCGGTCTGTCCTTCGAATGCAATGGAATTTCTTCCAAAATTTTTAGCTAACCAACTAGATCTCCAGGTTTCATTATTTGTGTCTGTCGTAGCTTAAGACGATGGTTACTGCTTCCCTTCTCATGCAGAACTGCAATACACACATCTTCAATTGGAATAGTCTAATGTGATGCCATTCATAATTGGAGCCTGTAAATTGAAATTACGTCTCCTTGTGAAACGTATTATAGTTGTTTTGCTGGGGTTGACATTTAAGCCCTCCGACCGCCGACTTTTAATTTCGTTAAGAGCAGTTTGCATGAGACTAGATATAGTCTGTTCATGCTTGCCCCTAATTGTAACAAACTAGGTCATCTGCGTAACCTTGAGTTGTAAAACCAGAATCATGCAACTTAGTGAGGAGGTCATCCAAGATCAGAGACCTCAGCAGGGCCGATAGTACCCTTGTCCTTGAGGGCACCCCTTTACTGGTATCACAGTCACAAATTCTCCCCCAATACTAGCAGTGATGATTGTGGTGTTTAGCATTGACTGAATCCATTGTAGTAGTGAGGCTTCAATGCTCCTCTTTACTGGTGCTCCTTTTATGGATTCAAATAAGGTATTATCGAATACTCCCTCTATGTCAATGAAAGCGCAAATATATATTTCTTTTGCCACTATTGTCTTTTCAATACTTTCGACTAGGAAGTTCAGAGCATTTATAGTGGATCTGCCTGTCTGATAGACAAATTGATGTTTGTGAAGCGGTTTCTTCGTTAGAGTTTCGCTTATTATGTAGTAGTCTACTAGTTTCCGCATTGTTTTTAGGATAAAGGAGATGAGTCATTTAGGGCGATGAGACTTCGGTTCATCCGTAGGAAGTTTCCCCATCTTTGGTACCAATACCGCCTTTGCGTCCCTCAGTTTTTGGAATGTGACCTAACATAAGGCTTGCTACGAAAAGCCGCTGTATTTTCCTGAAGCCTTTTTGGAGTAAAGCAGGAAACATTCCGTCCTTACTGGGGGATTCAAAAAGGTTTGAAACTTTAAAAGGCTTATTCGATTCTGTTTTTTTTTTAAAGATTTTTTTCCTAGCTAGTTGCCTGCTCGATTTGTTGAGGCCCCTTGGAGTCCCTGTCAGCTTGGATACCTTGTGGTTCATCTTCTAGTATTTGTTGGGAGCCAGGAAAATGAGCCATTAACAGCTCTCCAATAGTTTCCGTTAGGCTCTCGGTTTAGTCACCATTCGTCTTTGATCAGTCCGATTTGATTTGTGTGATATTCTGAGAAAACCTTGTGTAGTCGTTGTGCAGGGGGTAATTCTGTTATCTTCGAAGAGTTCCTCTTTGATTTTCTGAGTTTTTTGTTGTACTCAGTAAGGGCACTTCTGTAGCAGTCCCAGCTACCTGTATAGGAAACATCCCTAGTGGTTGTCTTATGTTTCAATGGACAACTTTTTTCATATGCCTTTATTATAGCATTTTGAAGTTGCCGTGAGGCTCTATCTAGATTTTCCTGTGTCGAGCGACGTATCCAGTTCCTCCATTTCGCTTTCGAAACACTCTTATAAGTGTCCCAATCGGTCTATTATGGGACTCGATATCCTCAAGGCCCTTCTCAGATGAGCCCAAGTCGAACCTTATGTGTTGATGGTGCGAGATTAAGGCTTCATTCGAGACATCCCAATTCTATATTTTATTTGCTATAAACGAATTAATAGTTAAGGTTATATCAAAAATCTCTTTCCTAATTGCGTTTATAAAGGTGGGGTTTGTTACCTCTGTAATATCTAAGTTGTTAGCAGATATATAGTCTAGGAGGTACTCACCCCTGTTATTGATTTCTGTGCTACCCCATACTATGTGGTGTGCATTTGCATTACAGCCAATAATTAATTGGCTGTTCATTCTCTTGCACCATCCCATCGGGGCCGATGTCGAAGGCCAAGATCAATAAGATCATTTCACAGGAGTCGAAGGTTTAGTTCTCTGGATTTTTCTTGGATTTGCCTGTAGCTAAAAAATCACGGCGTTTCCTCGATTGCGTCTCAACCCACATTGTGTTTTCGGTTGTGACTGTTCTGCAACAAGCAATAGGCGATTTGCTAGAATTCGAGCAGTGATTTTTCCAGTTACAGAAATATTTCTCGATAATTTTAACATAAGACCTTGTTGCCTATTTTTTAAAGATTTGATCAATAGAGGCATCTCGTAGTTCCTCAGGGATCATTTCATTGTTCCATATTATGTTTTTCATAAGTAAATCAATATGTTGCCTAAGTGCTTTGCATCCTTCCTTCAATAGCTTCGCTGGAATTCTGTCAGCACCAGCTGGATTGATTGGTTTTTTCGCCCTCTTGTAAGATAATAACGTTGCTTAGATGATGTTGTATGGGTTTTTGAGGAATGGTGTGAAGTATATCTACATCTACCTGTGACTGTCCATTTAAAAGCTCTTCAAGTGTTCTTTGGGAAGGAAGTATGCGAACGGCAGTTGATTGGGAAGGAAGTATGCTTAAAAAGTGAGTGGCATCTCTTGAGCGCAATGGGTTTAATCCTTGACTGGGGGGGGGGAGGGGGGTTGACATTGTTAGTTTCAGCCAGATTCTGTAAATAACGTGATTTAGCTGCCCATTATTAATTTTTTATTTGCCAAGTTTGCCTCTACACGTTAGAAAAAGGTTGCTGGTAATTACTAAATTGTATTCTGAACACTTTGAAAGTAAGAGAATTCCATTAGAGTTTCTGTTGACACGAGCATTCAAATCTCCCATTAGGATGCGTTTGTCTCCTCGAAGTTTATTGGATAGAAGTCTGTCCAGTTAAGAGTGACAGCACTCTTTTTGTTCGTTGCAGTGGCGCACTCAGGGGGTGTTTGGGGGTTAAACCCCCCCAGGGCCCTATTCCGAAACTGTTACTCACACATTTTAAGGACTCAACATGGAGGTAGCATCATAAAAAAATCGGTGGCCAACCAAAAACCCCCCAGAGGCAAATTCTAGGTGCGCTACTGGTTCGTTGTCCGATTTTAAAGTGGTTGCACTATGTTTACTCGTTGGTTATTTACCAGCTTAAAGCGGAGCTTCATAAGTCTCTCACCTATTCTAAGGAGAAGCTGTTCAAGATGGTCGATAAGCTAGTTGTTTGAGTATAAGGACTTCGATATTTAATTTTCACAGTTCACGAGCTATTATTGCTGTTGTTCGTTGTGGTCTAATATCCATGTCAGTGTTCATTAAGGTACATAATATATATTATGTCGCAAGTTCATAAAAATGTCAGGTCTCATAAATTTCGACAACAGAGTGGCGTTACCTCTGAAAGCGGTTATCCAGCCAGGCTGTGATTAGGCTGCATATGTTTAGAACATCATTTACAGTACCCTTCCCATTCTGAGCGGGCAGATTGGACCCTAGGATTGCTCAGTTATAAGTGTACCACACGAATCACACTTCATCGACGAGAAACGGCGACCATTACTTGTCGTCTATGATCATCTTTAAGAACATGAAAACACCTATAATGATTTTTTTAAATGTTCTCGCTATAGATTTTTAGCTTAGTATGGCAGAATTTATCCAAATAAATTTTTGATAATGCAACATAATTGCATAACATTTAAATGCAGTGGTTCGGTAGTGCCAACTTTTTTGGATGTAGAGCTATTAAAAACACGTTTGTTTATATTTATTTATTGACCATTCAACAATACAGATATGTACATTAAAAGTTAAGTCAAAATTTTAAATAAATTATTATTAATGACAGACTATACATATGCCCATATACGAAAACATATACAAGCATACATACATACTACCACATGGCGTCAAGCAAAATTCAAAAGTTTCCACTGACGACATTAACACAAAGAAATGAGATATATTACAATTATTTGAGATTGATTCAATAATATTATTTGTGGTAATGAAGGAATAAGCGGAAAAAGTGTGTTTGTCAAAACACTCTTTTAACGCACACACGCACGCATGCACACACACATCATAAGCAAGGTAATGATCTTTAGCAAATAGTCATCAAAGATAAGTTGATGTCGGTACAGTCTGTAGACTCAAAAGAGCGGTACAATGGGCTTCAGAGTGATTTTAGAAACCAATTTAATATTATTTGTACAAACCAAAGGCTGTATTGCCACCAAGATCTCATAACAAAAATTAGATAGTTGATAATAATAAACGCAGGGCCCACTGAACCTGTACAATTATATAATTTGTCAGAAGTGTTTTTGAATGCTTTATTTATTATCAGGTCATTTAAACAAAAGACGTTTAACAATCAGGAAGGTTAACTAGTGATAAGGAATTTCCATAAATAATACTCATTGAGGTTAAACGTTATGAAATCAGAAAATCTGGGAAACCAGCGGGAGCAGATTAGGTACACTGTGTAAAATTGACTACCGACTAAGAAATGTAAAGAGTCAAATACTACAAATATTCGTAATAAATGTATTGATACAGAGATGCCAGGACGTATATGCTTGCTTTATGAAATATTGATATTTTACATTCACTGGCATCGATTACCATGATAAATCATTTCCAAATCTCTACTGGGATCAAACAACTCAGAAAATTAATAAAAAAAAAAGCCTAACACAGGGGTGTATTCAGCCCCCCAATATTTTAAATATTTGCTCCAGATAAATCTTTTAACTTTCACCGAGAAACTAAAGGAAAGAAGAAGACAGCCAACAAAAAGTCTCTGTGTCTTCAACTCCTGTGATTGCTCAACTAAACAAACCGAGAAAACACAATCTTCAGTTTCATATCGAAGTAGTGAGTAATAAACTAGGCTAGAAAGCTAGGTTAAAAAGCTAGGCTAAGCTACAATGGAGATAAAAGGATACTCTTAATAGGAAATGATTTTTATGTGATCATCAGAATATTGGGAAAAAATCTATAAAGTAAATCTTATTAATACATTTACTGGGAAGACAATATAAAGAACAAAAATTCTTGACAATCAAGGTAATGAGTTGAAACTCTATTACTACTAATTTAATAATATAATTAAATAATAGACACAATAAAATAAAAAATAATGAAAACAAACATATCGAAGTGGTTATTGCAAATGACTTGCTCTAGTGAAAACACGCAGAATTACTGTTTAATTCAATTTTTTTTTGTTTTTGGTCGATCACATCTCATATTATTGAATCAAATCCTTTGTTACACATATACTATTGCTCAAAAAGGCTTGTTCAAATAGGCGTACGTATTACCATATTTTGAACGCTAATCGCATTTGATGTGCTTGTGTTAATAGGATTATTACAATTATGGCAAAATTCTAGAAAATATATACAGGATGTCTAGAATTAAAATAAAAGCGGTAAAGTAAAGGATGTACTAATAGGCTTCGGTAAGAGTATAATGATAAAAAATAAAAGTGATTTAGTAAAATTTTGTGTGAAACGTTATTTGTAGGTACTTGTCAAATTTTGTTGGTAAGAAGCTAAATGTAAAATAACACGTCAATAATTATACACGATAATACTGTAACAGATCGTTAGAAAGTTATCCATCTAACTGTCAAGTCAAAATCAATCATTATTAGACATACAACTTGACGATGATTGGGACGTCGGAAAGCTATAGTACCAGGATAATTGCAAAATCAAAAATCCAAACGAAAAAGATGTTCTATATTCAAACATTGCTGAATGATGCCCCTCAATTGGGTTGAATGGGCAGTTGCGCCCTCACTACTATTGTACTATTGTTACTCGAATTAACGAAGTAACTGTATTAATCATGCTGAATAAAATGTAGAAAATTTACAAATGATTTATCCACCTCTCTTGGGATTAGTTCTGTTACATGCTTTTCCGTGTCTTCTGCTTATATTCTATGCTTGATTTCCACAATTCCTTCGTCTTTTTCTCAAATTTTCCTTTGCTCCTGGCTTATTGACTTTTCACATTGTATTCCGCTTACGTTTTTTTGCCTTATTATATCATATTCCTTTAGATATCGTTCTGAAGCTATTTTCTTGTAGCATTTTAAAGTAATTACTATTTTAATGGGAATAAGCCACAATTAAAGGTTAAAATAAGTTTATTGGCGCTTCAATTTCCACTTCTGAAATCGTTCTCAAAATACAAGCATTAATAAATTAAACAAATTTTGTTTTTTGTTACTCGGTGAAAAATTCTTCTAATAATTTAATTTTATCTAACTCATTTATATTGACAATTCAGACATACATTATAGATTTTAAAGTAGACGACTTTAAAATGATATAGCTAATATTGCTGAGTTGCGTTCCTGGAGACAGTTTCTTTTGATTACATGAAATCAACTTTAACTCGAGAATATCCGTCAGAAAAAAATCATAGCATGTGATTCGTCTTTAAAAAGACAACCACATGCCATGATGACAGTAAAATTCTCCTGTTAGTGATTTTATAGTAAATCATGAGGGAAAAAACCTCATAATACTCTTCCGACATGGTAAGTATTTGATATATGGTCTTACATTTAGTTTACTCTCAATAAACACCACATTCTGATTTTATATGTATGTTATTTAAAAAACAAATGATGTATCCTCGATAAAATAATAAATAATAATAAATAATAATAATAATAAATAATAACTAATAGTGGTATTTTCCTTTTATTAACCTCCTGTTTTAATATGGGTAACCAGATCCTACTGCATTCTGCCGAGGAATATGCGACACAATTGGTCTCATTTAGAATTCTCTATTTTTAATATAAGATTGATGTTCACTTATTCTAACATTTAGTGGCGTTGATGTTTCACCTAAATAAAACTGATCGCATTCACAAGGTATTTTATAAATACAATTATTTGTTCTTTCTTGCTCACTGTTTACTGGTTTAGTTTTAGATAAAATAGATCTCAATGTGTTTGTTGTTTTTGTGATAATTCTGTTTCTTGTGATAATCCTTTTATGTATGGTATTGTTATTTTCCTTGTATTATTCCTTGTGTATGCTATAGGATCTCGTTTTAAGTTGTTCTCTTCTATTTGGTCGATTGATGAAAATTCCTTATTTATAAACGATAAAGGATAATCATTTTTTAATAAAACAGATGTTAATAAATGTTTTTCCTCTAAGAACGTATTTTCGTTAGAACAAATAATTTTGGCTCTGGAAGTATAAGGATTTAATGATTTCTTTTTTAATATTGTATAAATAAACTTATTTTCAATTTGAATTGTGGCTTTTTCCCATTAAATAGTAATCCCTTTAGATATTCAGACATTTTGGAACTTTCTATCTTTATTCAAATCCTGTCACTTACTAAGGTAAATTATCCATTTATTATATGACAAAATACTGCAAGGTTGAAGAAATAGGTGAAATAGGCAGAAATAAATTCTTGTGATTTAGAGTATAAACGAATGTTTCCATAATTTCAAATAATGCAGTTCCGTACTGCATTGAAGAAAATGCACAACGAAAAGTAAAATGCTGAATGAAATACAATCCAATAAAAAAAGATGCTGATAATATTTAAAACATAAAAAAGAAGACTCAGGTCAACTTGAAAAGTCGAATAACAAATTTTTCTTGTAATTATCCTCATTTGATACTGCCGAAACAAAGCAAAAAAATTACAAAAAAGAATATCTTTTTTTACTTTACTAATCGTGCAATATTTAAAACACCAAAATTTGACAAACACTGCAAATTTATATAAAAAAAATATCTCTTGCAACACCCATTGCGATAGATATAGCAAACGTCAACTATAATAAATATTCGTCGCGTAGTAATGAATGTCGGCAAAACGATCCATGTCGATTGCTTCGCCGCAAAATGCGCAATTTGGCGCACCTTACCATAGCAGATGTTTTCTGTACCTTACAATCCTAACGTTATGAGACTCTCATTAAATTTTCTATCACTGAAACAGGCATTTATAGACTGGAATCATTTTTTTTTCAAAGTTTTACAAACAATTAATTAAAAATTAACTAAGTTCTAACTAACATCTAACTAAAATTTTCTAATGAATAAAATAATATCTAGAAAGCCAATTATACAAATTGATTGTATCCAAACACGATTAATTTTTTACTTTGTTGCAACATCAGAAAACTATAGACTATATTATTGTAAAGAACTTTCCTTAGATGTTTATTGAGAAAAAAAGTGGGAAAATCGTATCACCATCAATAAGCACTCATTTTTATGTCACTCTCAACAAATTTACACAAAAAATATTCAAAATATACTAGTTTTTTGGACGAAAATATAACCTTTTACAAAGATAAATCGAATTAAAGCAATAACTAATGTCAAATTTTGACTTACAAGTCGCCACATTATCTTTTCCTTTTCCTATATCTATATAAACTTAGAAGTTACTTTCTTCTTTTTTTCATACTTTTTGGACTCCCCTGTTATATTATTCTCCCTTGGTCCATTTTGTTAATTTGTCCACACCAGTTTGGATTAAACCTTATTCGGTTTAATTTTGTTTATCCTGCAATTTTTCTTAACTTCTTATATTTCAACTGCATTGTGTCTATTGTTCTTCTATTTTCCTTAAAACTGTTATACTTTCTGGTTGTATTAACAACACTTTGTGACCTAAAGCTTTTGTACATGCGTTTGAGAGCTTTTTGGACTAATCTCAGTTAATAAAAAAAATTGATTTGACATACTTTTGTAAAATTAATTATAATACCACCCTAAACGATACATGCAATGAAAAAATACATTGACAGAACAACAATAACTTAAACTACTATTTTTAGATCCAACACTCATGTTTCAACCAATACTTCCGTTTATCACAGCACTCAGTCTTCCGAGTTCAATTTCTCAACTCCAATTATATCTTCAGCAGTCGCATACTATTATTACTAAAAGAAACATAAAAAATGTTTAAGGAACACACATTTTTTCTTATATAGTCGACATACATCAATTTTAATTGGATTTTAAAAAGTATACGACATACCGTTATAATGCCTGATTAGTCAGCAATAAATTCATCGCAATTTTAGTGTACTATGATTTTTCTATGATGAAATAATCAAACAAAAGTTAAGAAGTGTACTAATTGATTGGAATTGAAAATTTTATATATATATATATATATATATATATATATATATATATATATATATTCAGAAATTCTACTGTATTCACTACCTTCCCTCGCTCAACCGTTTCCATCTCTCTCTGTTGTTCCATTCTCCATCGTTTAGGTCTCTCTTACTCATGGCGTCGTCTACTTCGTTCCTCCAGGATTTTCGGGGTCGTCCTCTTTTCCTCCTTCCTATGGGGCTCCATTCGGTTATTCTCTTTATCCATCTGCTGTCACCAGTTCTTCTTAGATGTCCATACCAATTTAGCCTTTTTTGTTCTATGTATGTTAGTATGTCTGTTTCTATCGATGTTTTTTGCATTATTTCGTCATTACTTCTCCTATCCATTCTTGGTACTCTGCAGCATCTTCGCAGGCATTTCATCTCTGTTGCTACTATCTTACTGCTGTTTTTCTTGTTTATGATCCAATTTTCAGTCCCATATGTCATAATACTTCGCACTAATGTTTTATAAATCTGTGTTTTTGTCTTCATATTTAGGTGTCTATCCCACCATACTGAGTTAAGTTGTCGGATTGCTGTTCTTATTTGTCCTAATCTTTGTGTAATTTCTTCCTCTGTTTTTGCCTGTTTCGTGATTATAAACCCCAAGTATTTGAATTTATCCTTTCCTTTGATTGTTACGTTGTCATCAATCTGTAGATCTTCTATGTCTTCTTCACTTGTAGATAGATACTCTGTTTTCGTGAGGTTAATATCTAGGCCAGACTTGGTATAATCTTCTTGTAGTTTCTTCATCATGTAGCTGAGGTCGTCTGGGTCTTGTGCAATCACTACTTGATCATCTGCAAAGCTTAACGTATATAGGTATTTGTTCCGTACCGGTACTCCCATGCCTTCGCATTTTCTTTTCCATGTAGTCAAGGCTTTTTCTAAGTATATTTTGAATAGGGTTGGAGATGTGGAACAACCCTGCAGGAGCCGTTTTTGTTGTGGTGAAGTTTCTTATGAATCTTCTTATGAAGTTTATTATGACACTTTATTTTCTTTATACAGAGCTTTTGTAGCTTCTATGAGTTCCGTCTGTATTTCTAATTTGTACATTGCCTCCATAGTTCTGACCTTGGTACAGAGTCATACGCCTTTCTCAGATCCACAAATGCCAAATGTATATCTCTATTTTTTGCTTTCTTCTTTTCCAACAGTTGTTCCAGTATGTATATGTGGTCTATGCATGATCTTCCTGCCGTGAAGCCTGCCCGATCCTCCCCGATTTTGCCTTTTATCGCTTGCTCTATCTTTTCTCGCAGTATCTTCCTATTGATGATATTACGCTTATTCCTCTGTAGTTTTCGCATCGTTTTCTATCTCCTTTCTTAAATATAGATGTCATATATGCCTCCGTCTATTCCTTTGGGAGCTGTTCTCCATTTATGGCTTTCTGAAATATCCATTGTATCATCCGGTGTAATTTTTTTGATCCGTATTTTATAAGCTCAGGTGAGATGCCTCCAGGTCCCGGTGCTTTCTTATTTTTGATTGTTTTTATGGCCATTCTCATTTCCCTATCTGTTATTTCTATTTCTTGTTGTGGGGATCTGCTTCGTCTTCGCCTGTTTTCTTCTCCAATGAATCGTGGTCTTTGTTCTGTTAACAGACAATATAAAACATAAATATCTAAAAAAATGTCTATATAATACACTGCTGTGTAATTGCTTTTTCTTTTGGCTCCTGTTTTTCTTAATATATTTGCCCAAGTTGTTGTTTGTTCTAAAAGCTGGTGTTATTCCTTCCTTTTTTATGGTGTTTGGCTATTTTTGTTTATATCTTGCCTGTATATGTAATCGAGCAGAAGGTACTGGGTTTTTTCTCTGGTGGTAGAAATACTAATTGCAGGTCTTTCTTATTAGTTTGTGATTTAAAATTTTATTTATTGTGTGTTCGTTGTACCCAGTGTTTACTGTTATTTGCTTAATGATATTCAGTTCTATCTACAAGTTATTTTTTGACATGGGAATTTCTATTAATCTATGTAACATGCTATGGTAGGCAGTCAATTTATTTGTGTAGGATGGGAGGATGAATTGTGTATAGTCGTGTCAGTATAGGCGGGTTTATGAAATACAAGTTTTCAAATCGAATTGTACCTATTAACAAAAATTTTTTTAAGTTTTTATTAAAAAAAATGGAATAATAATAGTGTTCCTTAGACATTTTTGATGTGTGTATTGGTATAAGTTAAAGTACCAGAAGGTCAGAATAAAATAAAAACATTTTTATACTAGAAAAAAATTAAAGCTAATAAAAAAATACAATTTGCTAAGTCTCTTGGAAATAGAATGAACTTTTTCAACAAAAATGCGCATCCATACTCTAATAAATGCCTGTTGGTAGGTTTAGAATTATCCATTTATATGTTATTCAAAATCACTCATTTACACATTATCGGTAACTCCAAAATAATTTTATACAACTGAAATCTACAATAAATGAATAATAATGAGTGAAGTCATTATTGTGAATTATTTTTTAACGAACTCAGAAGCCGCTGTTTTTTAAATTTCACTAATACGTTATAGTTCTTTATTTGATGTTTCCACGTAAAAAATAAAATGGTTACGGAGTTTACGGTGTTAGTTCGTTAAACAGTCTGAACTTTTCTACCAATTACCATTACTACTGGCTTCATAGTTGAAACGACAGCTCACAATCTAAAACAGAGCTACAGCCGGCTTTTATCACATAATGACGTAAGTACAGGAAGCTAACAAAGCTAAGTATAGGAGATATTGGAAGAGTAGAGGCGGGATACAGCATCAACGTACGTCAATGATCCTGCTAATCCAAACATTATGGTAAAATTGTGTGATCAACTATGCATTAAAAGTAATAGTACATGACATGTATATAAAGTTAGTTATACAGGACAATGGTAAAATATGTGGAGATCCATGCCACAATAAGGATTGAATAAATGTTCAATGTAGGCACCAAAATTACTTAATATGAGCCGTTGCAACGATTTACAACTCCTCGAGACTGATAAATAAATGGAAAAAAATTAAACGGGCAATGCCAAAACGTTTCGATGGATACATGAGAAGCCTATAAATATATTTTAGAAAGTTTAGATAATAAAATGACAACACAAGATATGTCAGGTTCAACGTAAAGACCAGAATCGCTCAAAACTGGCAGTTGTATAGTATTAAATTCCTGAAAACTAAGAATATGTCAGTAATTAACATGGAATGCAAAATTTGTCGAAGAGAATAATTAATTAAAATGTACTTAATAAGTACAAAAAATGTTTAGATCAGTAGTTACTATAATTTTTTTTATTTTGTAATGAAATATTCATACAAAAGTTAAAATCAAATAATAGTTTTAAAGCGTCCAAAATGTAGTTAACAAATGCAATAAGGAAATTGATTTAAATCTAATTATTCTATATTAGCAAATTTTAAAACGCCGACATTCATTTTAAATGCAGATACTACGGAAACCTTTTTAATAATAATAAAAGATGGGTTTCCACATCTTAATATTGGAATAAGTTGCTAACTTAAAAAACTGTGCGTTGATTCAGTGTCCATTTTTAGTATTTCTAAAATGTCAGTCTTTGTATTTCTTTAAAATTTCCCTTAAAAACATAACTGTCTGATATTGAACACTGTTAAACAACGTTTTGTAAGAAGTAGTACTCGTTTTTAATTCTAGATCAACCTGTACATCTCAAAGAGGTAAAAAGTCTCATCTTGGCTACAACGTTTATCAAAATCGAAATAATTAAGTTTTTTGTACTTGTAAACTCGAGTGTCACAGAGAGTAGTTTAATTGAAATAAAACACTAAAAGCCACTGTTGTCTAATTTTTCACAAACAGTAATCAGTATTGGTGTAAGTTTTTTATGTTTACCACCCTCTCATAAATATTTATACACATGTAAAATCATCTGAAAAGGGCAATTAACATAGAGTGAGTTTATTTATTTGAAAATATCATATTATTTTTGAAAAAATATAAAACAGTAACGACGCAAAAGGAAGGACGGTTGAGAGAATTGTGGGAGGAACAAAGACGCTAATCTTTCTTTTGTCCTTTGTTAACAAGATCAGTCTAAGTTGTACTTCTTCTGAGACTTAATTTGTATGAGTTGTCAGTTATTCAGTTCAAAATAATCATAGAGAGGTTACTCTAGTCAGATATCAAGAATAAAAATGGAATGAAACCGTTAGCTAAACATGATGTCAGTTGTTTATATGTGAATTAAACATCTGTTCATACAATATTAAGTTGGCATAAGGTCAGGTTAGGTTTTTATTAGAATAATGGATTTAAAAAAAAATACTCAACACTATAAAGGAAAGACAAATGATCAACTTTGATCAAATCCTAAGAAATGAAAAATATGAGTTAATGCGATTAACGCATTACAATCAAACAGGGAGTGGAACAGCAACAATAGAACTCTTCAGAACTGCTTCAGACAGAATAAAATGGGCCATGATAATTGCCAATATCGTTAAAGGATGAGGCACACGAAGAAGAATTGATTGAAACAGAAAATTATACTTTGGTATATCTCCGTTTGTCAAGTAAATAGAGGTTAGCTCAATGAATAAGTAATAGCTCGTAGTCGCGGTTGGTATATTTGAGATTTTCACATGAGTTAAATGGTTGTTGCATAATATTTGGTAATTTGGATAAAATTTACTCATTTCGCCACCAGTGACTCAGTAAGGTTTATAAATCAGCTTCCCAACAGACAGTTATATCTACATAAAAAGAAGAACATACTATAAGACGAGTAGTGTGACAATAATTAAGTCAAAATAGTAAATGCCCTATGCAGCAATATGAGCGTTCTCAGCTGTTGGGACTACTATACGGATGAACATTCTATTATTTTATTGTTTTTCCGCGGTGGTAGTGTTCTTATTCTGGGTCCAATATAAGTGGACGTTTAACCACCCTTCCACTTGACCTAAGAGGTCTATTCGTCTATTGTGGCTATGGTAGCGCACTTAAAATATTATTCATTTATATATTATTCTAGACAGTGGAAAATGTCGAAACTAGACTTTCCGAAAATGTCTATACACACGAAACATTCAACTGTAACGACACAACATCACTGTGTAATACAAAAGCGTTGGCTTTCAGTTTGATGTCGCACAAAAAAAGGTTTGTTCAGTACTTTGATCTAGTATTTGATTTTAAATAATTACATCTAAATAAAAATATCGCCTAATCAGTTTTTTATGTACTTTTTCTAGGTAGTGCGGGATTGTAGACACTTTCAACATTCAAGAAGATACCTATAGACATGCAAAAAAAATGGCCAACGCAATTGCTTACCTTGCCACATCTGGTGTAGCAGTGCAACAATAAATTGCAACAATGCAACATCAGGACATAACAAACGTTGAGCAAAAGATCGATCAATGCTAAATTTTGGTCAAAAAAAGTCCATATCTAAATAACATTATCATCAAATCAGTCATATATGCACTTTCCTCTAAACACTACTTAATTGTAAATAATTTTTGATATTTGTCGAAGGTGTCTAGATAAATAACATGGAACTGCAACATCACTGTGTATACTAACTGTTGTTCCATTTTAAAGGTGTATAAAAAAAGTTGAATAGTCGTTTCGATTGTTTTTTGTTGCGTGTCCATACGCACTTCAATTTAGTTGTTACATCTATTAAAATTGTGACAGGTTTAAAAATACCGCGAATCTAGAGTATGTAGGCCAAAATGAGATAGATAAATGACGTTTTCAAAAATACACATATTACAGACAACTCTGCTAAGATCAAATTGGGATTTAAAGGTAAAGGATGACAATGTATTATAAGCTAGAAAAATAGACAATTATTTCCTCACATCAAGCTAAAAGATGTATCTAAAGAGAAAATGCCCGTCCAAGCAGAATGTGATGTGGATAAACAATAAAAAATAAAATAGGGAGTTTATCTCCTTCAAAACGTGTGACATTATGATACTTGCTGAAGTTTTTAGTAGTGAACACAAATTTTGGTTTTATTTCAAATATTCAGTTCTTACTTTGTTTAAAATTACTGTATTTGGCACCAGAAGTGGAGTTAATTTAGCTAAACGCTTTTATTTGTTTTTTTTTTTAGCTAAAGTGTAAAATTACTGGACAAAATCTACGGTTATTTTTAATTTTTTTAATAAACCAAATAATGCTTGGATTACTAGTGGATTTAAATAAAAAAAACTGTCATTTCATCTGCTTTACAGTTTATCCACAATCACAAACCCAGACAACATTCCCCTCTCAAAACCTCTCTCTACAAATAAAAAAAAACAAGCAACGTTTGACAACAACTCAGCGAAATCAACAAATATTGCCCCTAAAATTAGAGTTAAAACAAAATTCGCTACAAACATTATTACAAAAAACAGTACAAAAGTGTCTTAAACATAACATTAGAATTGAAAATTAAAAACAATACATCGTGTCTCTTAGAAAATTTCAGGAGAAAAGTACGATCAAAACGGACCTAGTACAAGACCCTGTGGAAGTTCAGAAGCGGATTTTTACAATTCTAAATAAACACATCAAGAATTTATATAATTTTTATCTTTGTTTTAAATATAGCCTGCGTGCTAGATCCAATCTTTTAAGGTTATGTGTGACCTTAACTTCACAACAAAAATTTTGTTTCCTTATAATTTATTCCTTGAACTTTCAAAAATAATAAGTTAAAATCAAACATAACCTATTTTACGAAACCCGTCATTTTTCTAAGATTTTATTAATTATTCTAAATCTTCCATTTCTATAAGAATTAGAAAGATCTTAAACAACAGACACTCCAAACCAGACATGCAACATTTATGAAAGTTACAGAACAAATTCTAGTACAGAGCAGAGAAGCAAACAGCAAAATATATGGAGAGTGATTTCGAATAGAAACCAAACGTCATTCATAATACAAATGTCACACGTCTATAATAATACAAAAATCAAAAGTCAATCACAATGCAATTTCAAATGTAATAAAATGTAAAAATCTTTAGTTTTTTTTATTTTATAAGTTGGTAATGATGATGGTGACCTTACAACAAGACAGATAAGGCTATCTGCTGATTTCAAATGACTTCTAAACGCTCCTTTTTTAAACGTTAGTTGGAGACTTTAGTGACAAAAAGTACCAAAAGATTAACCTTTACCACAATATATATATATATATATATATATATATATATATATATATATGTATATATATATATATATATATATATATATATATATATATATATATTTGACATTAAACAACGTTTTTAATACTTTAACCACATTTGACATACATAATGATCTTTACCTTCCCTTTTCTAATATCCTTTGAAAAAAAAAACTTGACGTTTGGTTCTGTTACAAAATTTCTTCTCGCTTATCTAATATGTCTAATCCAAAAAGACGGAATAGTAAACCGCATTGTTAGATAGTGCGGCTAAACATTGGACCGCTAGGTAATGCCGTAGAAAGAACTAGCTACATTGTTCGATGAGGTACTTTTTGGTACTTGGTACTACAATAATGTATAAAGATTGACAAAAGTGATTCCATTTACTTACTTTTATATCTGTGCGATAAATATAAATTGTTTTGAGCCAACTTATTTTCTCTAATCCTTTATAGACCTTCAAGTTCACATTTTATAACATTTATCTATCTGCTTTGTAGATATATTTTTTCTTTTTTTTTTCTGGTTCACTGCTTTTTAACATCTCTTTGAGACATAATTGTTCTAGTAGTCTAGGTGTAGTAGTCGTAAAGTTTCGAATTATCAGCTTTCTAATAATCATATTTTCTCCTTCAGTCTTATATGTTTCAATCAACACTTTTTTTATCTCTTAACAAATTCTAATTGAGTAGCGAATAATTCTAAGGAATGGTTACACGTCAGAATAGTTAATATAAATTAAATGTTTTTTAGGGACGCTTTTGGACTGACAAAATGATAGTATCGTTATAGGATTTTTTCGCGTCTAGATTTGAATTTAACTAAACATATTGTATTGTTCACTTAACCGTATCGTGTTTCGATGATTGTGGGTCTGTAAAAATTTAAAATAAACTCAAACGTCTTTAAAGCCTCACCAATGTAATTGCCTTTAATATTCCTTTTTCTTTTCCTTATCTCCTTTGTTTATCCTACCATTCTATGCTTTTCTTGAGTTACACGTTCTTTTAGGTACGCCTTTACTTTCAAAACTATGTTCCTATTTCTCATACTTAATAGCTCCTCACAATAATTATTTTGATCTCATGAATCTTGTGGTATTATTTTTCTCTTAATTTTAATTTAGATGTTAGTTCTAGACTGTGACTGGTTCCATTTGTAGATTTGATTCACTTTTTGTAATTTATGATCTGTTGTCTTATTCTAAGATTCAATTAGTGGCCTCTATTCATCTTCTTCTTCTCCCATTATCTTCTCTTTTTTTTTAATCCCATCATATGTGCAGCATATGTTATGACATATAACATAAATGTAATCAAGTGTATTATATTTTTTACTTCTTCACTTGCATTTAACATATTATCTTATGCATAATTGCAATCACTTTTTTAGCACTATGCATATGCAAATGTTAAAAATTATATATTTCCAAAAAGTACGTCATCTAAGACATTCCACAAAAACTTCCAAAAATCAAGCACACATAAAAATAGTCATACCCTACATCCACGTCTAAGTTTAAATGGTGATCGGAAAATTCCCCTTTTACAGCTTCTATCAAATACTAAACGGTGCCACCTCAACTCTATGTTCGAGATAACATCGAAAGAAAAAGGTTTAAAAAATGTGCACTGAGCTTTTTTGTTACATTATTATTGGGTTTTTACTTCTCTTTTTTTTACGAGTACAACTAAGTTCACACCAGGTGTCTCGTAATTTTTACCTAATAAAAACAATACAACTAAAAATAAGTAGTTCAAACGTCCTAGTGTTGTTTGTGTTGATGTAATCTGCATGATTTTTTTGTTTTGAGATCATCTGTATCAACACTTTATAAACAATTGTAAAACAGTTGAATTTATTATGGTATAGAAAGCTGCCTTGTGAAAAATGCATGATTGTAGGATTATCGGTTTTAAAATTGAAAGAATTTGTAATGCTACTTCAACTTAATAGTGCAAATGTTTTGTTACGGGAAGTTTAGAAAAATAAAAACTTCAAATCTAATATATTACTAATAGGGGGCGCTGATGAACAAGCATTTATTTGATGAGGAGATATTTATCTAGTTCAATCTAAATTAAAACATGTCGATCGATACGAATATCAAATGGGAGATTAATAGACGAATTGAGATTGAACATAAAAAAAAATTTAATATTAACGCTTTCGACCCCCTTGGGACAAAACTTTCAATCCGAAATCCAAAAAATTGTATTAGGTAAATGAAGCCCAGTTTTACATTGAAATTAAACGTAGTAGTATTTAAAACCAAACGGCTATGTATCTAAGTCATAGGCAAACCATCATTCGTTTAACCTATATTTTTTATTGATAATAGTTCTTGTCCATTCAGTTTGATTTCAACCAAACTGATACAGCTGATTTAATGCTGATTTGTATTTATAAGTAAACCTCATCAGAATCACTTAACTAAACCATATTCTGAAAAACAAACCGAGGTTATACAAAAAAAATGGTAAATGTAGTGTTCTGATTTATATAATTCCAATGACTGTCTTCGGTGGGACTAATCAATCAAATAGTTTTTTTTTTTGTTTAGAATGAACCCACGTCTACCACTGATTCAGGCAGATGTACAAAGTTCGTCAACCATTTTATTATGATTCAGAATTAGACCAAGAAGATCCATTTGCCAATAGCGATATTTCTGAAGATCCAACCTATACAGATAGTGAAGATTCTGTCGATCGATATCCTCCTGGCAGCGATTCAGCAGAATCAGAAAACCACGCACATTCGATGATCAAACAGCATGGGAAAGTTATCGTTTTCAATTCTAAGCTGCAGCTAGATACTTTAATTCCTCTATTCCTGTTGTAGCCCACAAATGTTCCAAACATGAAGCAACCCGTTATTCTTCATCAATGATGATCAGTTGAAGAGAAATGAAGCTTCCTCAAGATCTAATCTTCGGAAGATTGCCTCCCTGCGAAGAAGAACGTCCATCTCTGACGTATATCGAAAATTTGGAAGGAAAATTGGAAAAAGTTCACGAATTTGCTCGTAAAAGTTTAAAGCTTCAAAGTGAAAAAGCCAAGGCCAGGCCATTCGAAAGGGGTGACTCAGTATGGATATACAATCGCACACGTAAGAAAGGACTTTGTCCGAAACTTTAACGAAAATGGGAAAGCCCGTACACCGTCCTGCAGAAAATAAACGATATAATCTATTGCATCCAGGTTTTATCTAGAAATAAACCCAATATAGTGCATATCGAGAGACTATCCTCATACCATGGAACTGATCCACCCTGTTGGCTTTAATCGGTTCCTGATAGACCAGTTATTCGCGACGAATAACTATAATGGAGGGAGCAGTGTTACGACAGTTCCGTGATATACAAAAAGTATGTTAAGATGTTATCGAAAAATTCCGAAATGTCTAGTAATGTCTAAAACGTAAAATATATATATATATATATATATATATATATATATATATATATATATATATATATATATATATATATAACCTAGAGCTAAGATTAATACTAAAATATTACAGGAATTCAACCGCGTCGATTATCATTGCTTTCGACATCCTCTTCGAGGCCTTCTTCGGGTCTTCCGAGGTCTAAGTCACCCGACCCCCCAGACACTACTACAGTGATCACTACCCAATGCATTACTGGTACTGGGAACAGAGGACGGGTAATTTATACCGTCGACGGTGACGTGGTTTGGGTGGAGGTTGGCGTGGGGGTTAGCGTGGAGATAGGCGAAGGGGTTGGTGGGAACATTTCTGACAGTAGGATTTTGATAAACGGGTGGAGCGGACAATATTTTCTTTATGAGAGATCTTCAAGGTTCAACCCGGAAGACTGTTGAGTTTACTATTAATTCCTGTAATAGTATTAATCTTAGCTCTAGGTTTAATTGTACAAACCGATATAAACGGAGGTTGTTGACATTGAATAACGGAAGTACTTGAGATTTTGAAGTATATAGTTGTCATTGTAAACAAGTATTGTAATATTGTTGGTGTTCCGAATAAAGTATTTTTAAAGAAGGGTGTAAGACTGCTTATAAAACAAAATATTTTAAGAAACATGTTTGGTGCTTCTAGCTAAATTGTACATGAATCGCCCGAACAAGAAAAACTTCAAAAACATACTATACTGATGAATTTGTTTAGTACACTTTTCAGAAACACAGGCCAGACAGCTCTGCTTAAAGTATTGATGAAAGCATGAAAAATTTCAAAGTCAAAAGCACATTGAAACAATATATTCCGAACAAACCTATAAAAAGAGGAATAAAGACATGGGTACTCTGATACTGGTACACACACATGATATAAATATTTACAGTGGAAAAGAAATCAAAGAGGGAAAGGAGTTAGAACGAAATGGCAAGACACTGAGGAAGCACTGTTTTTGAGTAATTGCCACACAGATACCTTAACTAGTGTAAAACGTAAAGGACTTGATGATTCGAAAGCAGTAGTATCTTGTCCAGAAGCTATAGCTTTTTACAACTGCTGTATGGGTGGAGTTGATTTGGGTGGCCAAATTTCTGGATTGTATGATTTAGATAGAAATTCGCTTAAATGATCAAAAAAATCTTCCTTTAACTCACGATGGTATCTTCTTCGTTGAGTACCGTGCCCAAATTAGGCAATGATAGCTTCCATGACAATTTGCCGGTATTACTTTCGATCTTGCGTGGCATGTAAAATTCATCTACTGATATGCCAGTCCATTGACGAATGTTTCGGAGCCATGAATATTTCTTCCTACCAATTCCTCTTTTTCCTTCGATCTTTCCATATATGCTCCACATACTTAAGTTTTCTCTTTTTTATCATCGTCATCAAGTCATCTTCGCCTTGACCTATTCTATTTAAGACTTCTATGTTTAAAATGCGTTGAACCTATGATATTTTGAGCATTCGACGATATGACCACATCTCGAAGGCTTCTAATTTGTTCATCATATTAACCTTCATAATCCAGGTTTCACATCTTTATAGTAATACAGGATACACATAACAGAAAGACGGTATTTGATTTTAATTTCGATGCAGGGCATCTGCAAGCCGCTTATACATATTTCAATATCTTTAGGTCTCATCAGAGCGACATATGCAGTTGCCGACTAATTCATCAATCTGTCTTCTTTACAAGTTTTAGAAAGCACAGTGGTAAAGATTTGAATTTAGTTTCGACATGTAGGAAATTTTAGGATTCCTAGTGTTGTTATACACAACATTTTAGGAACTTGATTCTTAGTTGTAAGTTCAGCTGTGAATTGTACAGTATAGGTTTAAGTTTCATAAATGCTTCTCTTGCAATTTATATACGAGTTTTAATTTCTTCATCAGGATTTAATGTCTCGTTTATCCAACATCCTAGATATTTAAAATGGATAACTTTTGTAATCGGCTCATTGTTGACAGTTGGTTGTATAGGACCAACGTATTGTTTACTAACCACAAGTAACTTTGTCTTTGATGTATTTATGCCAAGTCCGTTATTGGAGCATTCTCTAGTGACTCGATCTATAAGGAATTGAAGATCTTCGATACTTTCAGCCATGATCGCTATGCCATCTGCATATCTTTTGCTCGTCCTTCCAAGGGTTCGTTAAATATTATTTCCGAGTACACGTTAAATAAAGTTGGGAAAAACACACAACCTTGTCTAGCAGCTCTTTATTTTAATTATCTTATTTACGAATTCATATGCTATTGGGGTATATAAGTTTCTTTCTGAGTTGTCGGGGCTCTTATTCCTTAATACTAAAAAAATGCTTTACTCCTTACCATTTGTAGAAATATTTTCTTGCTTATATTTTGTACTATTACTGGTGAGATTAAATCTAAAATTGTTTTTTTAATCCACCGAACCACATTATATAACCAAATGATAGTTTTTGTCGTGAAGAAAAACAGTGGGGTCAAAAGGGTTAAGGTTTACAAAAAGGCAGAAGAGAATATCGAAACATGTGTAGAAATATGCTAATATACTACTTATCTGTTAATAAAAAATGTTTATTGCATTAAAAAAAAATAACCTGCACCTAAAATTTGTAATTTTTGGCAAACTACTAAAAATTATAGCATTAATAGATATTTACATGTAAATCTGTAAAACATCTAAAATGTATTGTTTACAAAATAGTTGAAAAAAAAAAGATTAAAAACTCTTCACAGATTACATCGCACAAAAGATAAAAAACAAAATATGTTTTTGTATCATTTTTGGAAATGTCAAAATGATTCAAGGCATGTGCAAATTCGTATGTTCAACATAATTATACATTGTAACTGAAATATAAGTTCTGTGGTTATGCTGCCTTAATAACTACTAAAGTTTCCAGTCCATTAGAAATGTGTATTTATGGAGCGGCGTGCAAACAATTCAAAAGACTATTTCAGTAATGAACTGAAAAAATTTCAGATATTGTATAATTTGTATACAGTACATCTTTAATAGGCTTTGTTTTCATTCAATCTCCGCTTCAAAGTTTTAAATACTCACGTACTATATAAAGGATCAAAGGAAATGTAACAATGAATTACCCAATGCAAGAGACTTTATTTCTTAATGATTTATTTGGTGGAATCAAAATCATAATTACAGTAATGTTTGTGCGGTATTTCCCAACAATATCTCTCAAATTAAATGATATCGACTATTTGGAGAAAATAATTCGATTGTGATTTAAAAGACTACACTTTGGGGAGGTTTGCGACAAGATTTGTACTTCTTTTTGTTCCTCCTCAGCTTTTCTCTTTCCTGAGGTCGCTGTTCCTTACTCTTCGTCGCCACTAATTTCTCTTCATCGGGTCTACTTCACCTAAAGCTTTCTCTCTCAAGTCTTCTTCACTTAAACATTTCTTTCTCAAGTTTTCTGCTACACAGTCCATCCATCTTCGGTTTTCCACTACCTCTCCTTACATCAACTTGTAACAGCTCTATCCTTCGTCCCAAATAGTTTTCATTTCTACGTCTAACATGACCAAACGTTGCAGTTTGTTCTTGAATCTTTTTTTGACACTGTAGTTACCCCTGCTCTTTCCCTAATCAAGTCGTTCCTGATCCTGTCGCTTCTAGTCTTACCCAATATCCACCGTAACAATTTCATCAACTACCTCCATCTTCTTTTAGTGAATCTTTTTTAAAGGCCACACTTCACCGCCATACATCAACTAATGTCTCACCACAGTCTTGTATATCTTTCGTTTCAGCCCTTCTCCGATGTTTCGATCAAAGTACCTCGTTCATTCGCTTCCAGTTAAACCAACAGTAAGACAAGATTCGTACAGCAGTGTTAAAAAATGTATGTATGAAAACCATTTTAATTGTATGTCATTCGGCACACCTAGCAGTATTATGGCCCACAAATATCTTCGTTTTAAAGATAAGTTGTTTGTTTTATATATTTTATTTCATACATAAGTTTTACATATCTCTATTTTCTGAAGTAGTTTTACCAATGATCATATATTTTGTGTTACATTTGTTCATTGCTCTATTTTTCCAGCTGTTAATATTGTTGAATATTAGTCGAGAATAAGAGATTGTGCAAAAAAATTTTGTTTTTGCCCAATCACCAACAAACACCAACATTTTCAAATTATTTTATGGGAAAATTTATATTGAGGAAAATAAAAAACTATTAAAACTTTTCGTCGTTTCTGATCGTTTTCATTTTCTCATATAATATATTTTTCCAAAATAAAAACTGTAACAGCGAGAAGCCACCGATAAACTATTTCGAAAAAATTTTGCTTCAAAGTTTTACAATATTATAACATAAAAGTTTGAACTTACGAAGTGACATATGCAAAAAATCATCTCGAATAACGTAGGACGGAATACACTAAACATTATTTTAAACTAATTTTAACTAATAAACGAAAGAAATAAATCTAATTACGAGAGACACCTAAATATTGCTGCATTCTTAAAAATTAACAACACTAAGTAAGTAATATTAATATTATTAATAGAAAATAAAAGACATTTACTCTAGGATTACTGGCAACTAATGGCACCTGACACGAAAATTACTCTTAAAGCGTTGCAATTGGTGATATTTATTTTGTCTTGAAAATATATAGAAGTGGTAATTTGTGTGAAAAAGGCAAAACATTCTATTCGCTATTCGTGAAATATTCTGAAGCATCTCCTCTGCAGATGGGGCAGGTTCTGTTTGACTAAAAACAAAAGAAAAAGAATATGTAAATAAAATAAAAAATTGTCATAGATCTATAAAATAATACCCACATTAGGTATAACGTTACCAAGTTACAGTTTATTTGGTATTGAGAGATAGTTAAAAATTCTAACTAAGATTTCTTTAATTCTAAAGTATGTTCTAAATTTATAAAATATTTGTATATTTTATAGAATTAAATAGCAAACCGGTCTTTAAACATAGTTTTGACTTTAGTAATGTTTTCTTCAATCGCATTTATGTCGCACTAAAAACTCTATACCTATATATATATATATATATATATATATATATATATATATATATATATATATATATATATATATATATATATTTATATATATATATATATATATATATATATATATATATATATATATTTATAATTCTGATAACTTTTTACACAGTAAGTTATACAATTACAAGAACAGCTCGAGGTCATACTGATCGGTGGTTGCCTCGTGTAGTCGCAACTTGTCATTGGTTAGACATTAATTCCTAATCGATAACAAGCTGTGAAGACACGACCCACCGATCACGTGTCTGAATCTGTCATCTCGAGCTTATCTTGGGAATGAACGTAGTACAGTATCATAAAGGTGGGTACACATATGCGAGCCAAACGGTATACGTACCGTACGCGTACAGATCCTTGAAAAATATTCTATATCGTACTGATCGCATACTTATATAGATCCATGGAAAGCGACAAACCAACAACGAACACGCATGTGCGAAATGATTCATTTTATTTATAATTTGGGTACTAATTTATGTTTCTGTTTTGCTTGTTTAACAAAAATAAAAATATGTACAATAATCAGTTTACTGTTTTCTCACGTCTCTCTATGAAGTAACACGTCATTCACACAATGTCGATTTGATGAGACAATAAAAATGTTCGCGGCGTCTAGTAAGCGCCGTCCAAACTGAAAGACGAGCTTCCTTTGAAGTCGTGGAATAAACCGCAACAATTTGGTTCGAGACGAGTCACGATGAAACAGTACGCAAGCGGTTTTTTCTGCGTACACATTAATGAATATAGCGTTCGCATACCGTATGCATACCGTTTGGCTCGTATATGTGTACCGACCTTAAGATTATGACGGTTAAACTGTTTATGTAACGAATTACATATTAGTCTGTCATATATCCAGGCGGGAGAGGCGGACGAAACGAATTCACTTCACTGTGAATGATTGCGATTCCATGATATTCAATGCCTTCAACAATCCCTTCCAGGTGAGGCGTGTACGCTTAAAAAACCGGAATATAAAATTTCATATTACAAAATCTTTCATTTACTATACACAACACAGGCATACAACCTCTATGAACGAATTAGAAATGAAACAATTACTTTAAACAAATAAAAAGGGAACACTGGCAGAGCTTCTCAAAACAGATGCAACACGACTTTTAAGGAACACAAAAAACAAAACACATGTAAAATGATCAGAGGACAAAAAAAAAGACATGAACAAACTAATAAAAACCGAAACACATTCAGAAGGAAACATGGGCAGACTACTTTCGAATGAATCACCAAAACGTGACGACGAACGAAGAAACAAACATTGAGGAGGAAGAGGTAAGGAAAGCATTAAGGAAATGAAAAAATAGTAAATTATTAGGAGATGACATAATACCGCATGAACCCCTAAAGTAAGGAGGACCAGTTTTGATCAAACAACTATTAAAGATAATCCAAAAAATATTACAACAAAACAGAATATTACAAGAATGGAGATCAAGCATCCTAATACCTCTCTTCAAAAAGGGAGACAAATCGGACCCGGAGAAGTAGAGGGTAATTAATTTACTTAACACAACACTAAAATTAACAACCAAAGTGATAACAAATAAACTGAGTGAAATTATGACACTAACAGAAGAACAACAAGGTTTTAAGTCGGAAAGATCATGCACCGACGCTAAATTTATTATGAGGCAAGTGCAAAAGAAATTATTAGAATACAACAAGCAGGCATATCTATGTTTTGTGGACTTTAAGAAGGCATTTGACCGGGTCAAATTAAAGGATATTATAAACTTATTGTACGCAAGAGAGATACCTTTCAGAATAATCAAAACGATCGAAAATATCTACCAAATCAACACAATAAATGTACACTAAAGTAAAAGACTATTGAAGCTGGCAATGGGATAAGACAGGGAGATTTCCTGAGTCCTCTATTGCTCAACCTGATTATGGATGAAATAATAAAAAAAAACAAGAACTAAAAGAGGATACCAAATGGAAAAAAAAACTTTAAATAATTTGCTATGCAGACGACACAATACTACTATCTCAAAGTGAAAATGATTTACAATGTTTGCTGCACCAATTTAATACAACGCCAGAAAATTTAACATGTTAATTCCCCCCCCCCTCCCAAAAAAAAACAAAATGCATGGTTATAAGAGCAAAGATTATAACACTAACAAGAGAACAAGGTTTTAGGTCGGAAGATCATGCACCGACGCTATATTTATAATGAGGCAACTGCAAGAGAAATCATTAGAATACAACAAACAGGCATATTTATGTTTCATGAACCTTAATAAGGCATTTGACATGGTCAAATTAAAGGACGTTATCCACTTACTGTACGCAAGAGATATACCTTCAGGAATAATAAAAACGAAACGATCTAAAATATCTATCAGAACAACACAATAACAGTACAAGTAGAAGAAGAACTAACTGACCCAATTGAAACTGGCAATGTGGTTAGATAGGGAATTTACTGAGTCCTCTATTGTTCAACCTGATCATGTATAAAATAAAAAAAGTAAGAACTAAAAAAGAATACCAAAAGGGAGAAAAGCAACTTAAAATAATCTGCTGTGCATACGACGCAATCCTAATCTCCCCTTATAGGTGAAGATGCCTTATAACATATGTTACACTAATTTAATATAACCGCCAAAAAACTTAGCATGTCAATTTCTCCAAAAAAAAAAGACAAAATGCATGGTTATAACAGCAAATCTACTAAGATGTACATTAGAGCTAGAGGGTCATATAATAGAACAAGTGATGGACTTAAAATTTGTAGGCATCAGACTATCTAGCTACGGAAAGCTCGAAACAGAAGTGGAAGATCAAGTGAATAGAACAGATAGAACCGCAGGTTGCCTGAATAAAACAAGGTAGGGAAATAAAAATAAAGGGAATGAAATGAATGGCAGAATTTACAAAACAGTCATCAGACCAATAATGACATACGCGGCAGAAACACGACCTGACAGAAAGGACAAAAACAATGCTAGAAACAGCAAAGATGAAAACACTTAGAAAAATCAATTTTAAGACACTATGAGAAAGAGCTAGAAGTACAGATATACGTCGGAGATGCAAGGTAGAGAACATCAAGGACTGATGATGATGATGATGATAAAAATTTTTCTGCTTAGAAAACGGTTCACACTTTTTCTGATGGCAAAAAAATTTATGTGTCCATTCTTTGACCGTTTTTTTTTTGGGAAGAATAATTCGGAGGTAGGTTCATCCATCGTTATGAAACAGGGCAAAATGTCCTTTGGATTCTTGCGAACACCTGCCAAAGGCTCACGAAAGAGTTTTAAACAAATCAATTATTATTCAATTTAATTTGAATGAACTTCTTTATTATGTATTTATAACTACTACATGATATTTTTGTGGATGAAGTATTTTTTTGTAAAAAAAACATTTTATTGTTATATATTATAGTCAACATGCTTATTATACTGATATTCCAAATTAGTAATGTCTTCATTTTAGTTCGATGAATTCACTGTCTTCGAATTCAATATTTACTGTAGATACTTTCAAATCATAAAAAATTTCTTAACGACGAGGCATCTCATCAGCTTTGGAAACATACTGACATCGCTAAGGACCACATCGGTAGAATAAGACGAACGAGGGAATAATTCAAGAAACATTTCAAGAGATTTAGCGTAGATAGCTACGTTATTCTGATGGAAAATCGCATACTTAACCAAATGATACTGTTAATTTTTTTTTGTCGCTAATTTATTGTAACAAACGTTGACAATACTTAATACTTATTGCTTTCTGCTTAAGTAGATATTTAATGGAAAATTCCGTCGAATTGTAGCAAAAAAATACCAAAACACCGGTGGAAACAGTCAAAACTATTTAGTTTTTAAATGACGGATAAGATCAAAGCTTAACAGAACGAATTATATATAACTTATTGATAAACTTATTTATTTCACTTACCCTTAACCACTTATCAATACATTTGGCGTGGAATTCGTGTGAGCATGGCAAAACCCTGAGCACTTGCCGAGCTTCGAAGTCGCACATGCAGACTACGCAGGAGGTCTGATCGCCTTCGTGGGTCTCGGCGTCGTATTTGTAGCTGATGAGTTGCTCAATCTCAAGCTTGCTGAGACCTCTAGGGATAACTTCGCCCAGCTGCTCGGCGAGATTGAGAAGAGCTTCGTAGTTTTCAGTTTCAGTAGTGTCTGAGCTGCTTTGGCTGAATGGAGACATTGGCGAGTTTGAGAACATTGTACTAAAAAGAAAAATAGTGCTTTAGTTTTCATTATTTGTATATTTTACCGAGATATATATATATATATATATATATATATATATATATATATATATATATATATATATATTTATATATATATATATATTTATATATATATATATATATATATATATATATATTTATATATATATATATTTATATATATATATATATATATATATATATATATATATATATATATATATTGTTCTCAATCTTATATATTTTAGAATCTTGACAAAGGCAAGGGTTGCCTGCCGAAACGTTGACTTAAATGGCACAATAAAATCTAGTTTCAAATTTAATATTATTTATTGAACCTAACCCCAAGAAATACTAATTTTAAATTAAATATAGTATAGTTCAAGAAACTCAATAAAGCAATATATATATATATATATATATATATATATATATATATATATATATATATATATATATATATATATATATATATATTTAACAAAAAGTAATGCTTCCCATAGCAGCAATTCCGAATTTAAAATATCAAACCTACTTAGAAATAATTAAAAAAAAAGATGTATTAAGATGATTCGATTCTTATTTATTTTGCATATCATCATCAACTAGCCTCTAACGTCCACTGCTGAACATAGGCCTCTCGCATGCTTTTCCACTTAGTCCGATTTTGCGCCATCTGAATAAAATTTGTAGTCACTCTTTTTATGTCATCTGTCCATCTCGTTGGGGGTCGACCTCTATTTATGTTAGCCTGTATTCGGGGTCTCCATTCCAAAATTCTTTTTGTCCACCGGTCATCAACTGATCTTGCTACATGACCTGCCCAGTTCTACTTTACTGTTGTTATCCTTTCAATAACGTCTGCTACTCCTGATCTTTTGCGTATAGTAGCATTGGGTGTTCTATCACGTAGAGAAATCCCTAACATTATTCTCTCCATTGCCCTTTCCGCAACTTGTAGTTTACTCACTGTTGTTCTTGTGAGTGTTAGGGTTTCTGCGCCGTAGGTTATCACTGGCAAAATACACTGATTAAATACGTTTCTTTTCAGACACATTGGAATCTTAGACCTAAAAATATCCTTCATCTTTCCAAATGCAGCCCAAGCGAGGTTTATTCTTCTTTTAAGCTCGATTGTTTGGTTGTCTCGACTTATTCTGATCTCATGGCCCAAGTATTTATAGGAGTCAACTGGCTCAAAATTTTTGTCTTCTACTGAGATGTTTTTGTTGTGGACTAAATTTGTCATAAATTGTGTTTTTAAAAAATTTATTTTAAGACCAACTCTTTTTGTGGCAGTATGGAGTTCTTGGAGCATTATCTGTGCCTGATCAAAGCTATCTGCAATAAGAACGATCATCTGTAAATTTAAGGTTACTTTTGTATATACCTATACGTATTTTGTTTATTATGTAGTATAAACTATAAAACCTAACAAACTATGATCTTTCCCACTAACAGAATTTTGTAAGTTTAAGTATATATTATCTTTGATATCCTTAAATGTAGTCAGTAATTCATCGCAGTTTTATAGTTAAACAATATTGCGATACTTACAAGAAATGTAGTAAAAACCCAGCGGGAGCGGCAATGAGTGGAGGACTGTGATGCCAACGGGTCCTTTGAGACAGCAAACGGGCATTTCTGTGCTGACGTGTGCGACTAGCGTGTAGAATATCCAACGGGGAGGCACCTCGAGTTTCTGTAGAGAGGAACAGAGAAGCCGGCGAAGACATCTGAATGGGCGGTACATGAAGTGAAGATGCCCCATGAATGGCGGAATGAGTGTGAGCATGATGGTGATGTTCATTGAGCAGATCTAGTTCAAATGTGTCAGGTCTCTGTAAAAAAGATAAATACTTATAACAAATTTAAGCGCGTATAAGGAGGTAGCATTAGATGTCTCTTCTTTGAAGATTTGACAACATAAAATAAACCGTTACCTTTGCTACAAATCTTTAGACGTACCTGTGGAGGAATACGTTGATGAGAGTAATGCTGAGGCGGCACAGGAACTGCGCTAGGTGCTGGAGGTCCGAATGTGGCGAAAGTCTGATGGGGGAGACAGCCGGGTGGGAATTGTTGTGGTACTAGCGGCGGTACAGCGGCGTATACATTATGTAAATGACAGTTGTGCATGTGAGGCGGTGCGCTCGGTGGAACTGTGCATAGAGACACGTGTGGGGTTGTGGTGTAGCTCCAAACTGCTTCGTGGTTCATTGGAATTGTCACTGGGACCTATCAAAAAAGCAATTAATCACATATTCAATACCTGTTTTACAAGATCTTTGGGTGCGTTTCCAGTATTTTCCTTACCTGCATTGGAGGATGCGAAGTGGATGGAGGATGTTGCCTGGGAGACCTGCGAGGTGGTGAAGGAGGCTGTACATTTAAGTCAATATGATGACCGGAGCGGGACAAACGTCTACGTTTGCAAGATGGACTTTCACTTTTGATGTACTCATCACTGGACTGCCGATAATATGGCGGAGAATGCTGCTGGAAATGAACCGGGCTCATCCGCATATCTGAAAATCACAATTTGGATTTGCCGTTAACAACAGGGTTCAGAAAATATTCCTCTAGGTTAAGAGATGATTCCGGTATCTTTGGAAAGAATAATATTTACTACCGGCAAAGTGTCTAGTCACTGCATCGGACAATGTTACAAATTAATATATCGGCTATTCATTATATTTTTAACCTTTATGAACAATTTTCTGCTTAAAATTATATAAAAAAAAGGAAATCTGCAGCATCATCTCCTTTTTTCCTTCACTCTGAATGTATGACTCTTTAGGTAACTAACAATCATAACACTTATGTGTTATGTTATAATAAAATATCTCCTAATATAGCTTATCCTACAAAGACCCTAGTATATAAAATAGAGCAGCAGAAATTATTTGGGCCCTAAACGATTCCAGACAAACTGGGAGCAATGTCTAACTTGCTTTAGACCAAAGAACAAATGACAAACAAAAATTTGGCAAAATTACTGCATGATCGCCCTTTCTAGAAATGGAATGCAGTAAAATAGTGTGATTTAGATTTTGGTTAGGAGAGAAAAGACTACACAGAATATTCACTGAAGAGATCATAACTTTTAACTTACAAATTTTACTTTCAACTTATTTAAAGTTCTGAGGAATATTAACACTAAATAAAAAATAAAAAATAAATATTATCTCTTGATATTAATTCTACATCTATTTGAAGAACTTTATTTATAATATCTTCCTTAGTAGTGACAGATTCAGAGAATACCTTATTTTTAACATATTTTAACATATCCCCAAATATCTTAGTCTAACGGTGGCAATTCTGGGAATCTTGGTAGCCAGAGAAACGGACCTTTCGTTCGTGTAACCTTTTGGCTAAGGTCTTCTGGCACATTAAGCAATGTGCCAACTCCTCGAATATGGTGAGCCGGTGCTCCATCTTGATGAAGCCAAGCCTCGTTAGCTTCATTATTATATAAACCGTGCAGTGCTGATACAATTATGTGCCTTAAAATGTTGTAATAACATTCTCCGTTCAAATTTTCGTCATAAATAATGAGAGCGAATATATTATTATTTTTCATAGCACAAAAAACATTAAACGAAAAAGACGCTTGAAATTTACTATCCCATATGAGTTGAGGAATTTCGTCACTCCAGAAGTGACAGTTACGGCGGTTAAACATACCATTTTTTGTAAACTTCGATTCATCACACCAAATAATTTTTTTTTTGTAAAATCTTGATCTTCTTGGCATTTCATTAAAACCCATTCATAAAATTCTATACGTCTTATATAATCTCCAGGATATAAATGTTGAACTGAATATTCCATGAGCTACTTGATAAATAAATGTTTTGTGACAAAAATGTATAAAGTTAATTTATTTGAAAACTGCAAGAGATAGTTATAGGGAATACTAATACGATCGATAGTGAGAAACGTATTCTTCTAAAATAATGAATCACATACAGGGTGTCCCTAAAAAAAAAAGGAATTAGGCGAAAATTTAGGATTCCGGTTTTATGCCAACTTTGACAGCACCCTGTATAATGAAAAAGGCAACTTTACACTGTAAATGATAAAGCTGTGTATGTTTGATACGTTCCTAAGGAAGGTAAACCTTTATTCAAATTACACTAGAGGATATTGAGCTTTATATACATGGTAGAAAAGTGTAATTTTCATGTAAAAACCATGATAACTCAAAAACGGTCACAATAGGTATAGGAACAAAAAATGTTCAGAATAACCTGAATACTTCTAAAATTAAAAATACACAGGGTGTCCCATTAAAAAAAACGAAGTTATACGCAACTTCCGGTGTAGATGATGATATTTTCATTAAATAGTTAACTCTTCAAAACGTCTTCTATCCAATTTTCCTAATTCAGTTAACTTTAGTTCTGGAGATATTTCTAACTGGCCGTTTTTCTGCCGCACCCTGTATACTATATGGTGCTGTTGTACTATATATACTATATAGTATATCAGAAGTAACAACAATATCACTAATTAACAGCTTATATGTTTAGTAGTATGTTCTTAATACCAAGAACAATACATATCTTTAATGTAGTATCCAGTAAAGATACATAAAATATAGTTGAAGACCAACTCTAAACTTTTTAGCACAATTCGTTCGTGACATTTGACTCTTGCTTACATTACTAATATTATTGGGTCAAAATAAAACATAGTAGTCCATCTGTTAATAATAACGACAAGGAACAATGAGTAGAGGAAAAAACGAAGCAATAAAAAAAATGCTAGAAGAAAGTATCTAAAAGCAAACAATTCAGTTATTTTAAAATTTAAACTTCACTTTGAAAAAGCATAAACAAGGAAACATAAGAATCTAAAAGCTCGAAAAACATCGGAAGAAAAACATAGTCCATGGTTCATGAGTTTGACGATTACATTCCTTTATAATATATCAGTTATTTGAATTATATTCTCCGATGTAAATTTAAGCCACTAAAACTTCTAGACACTCTACCAAATTCATGCACAATAATCACAACCCTCTACCAAAATGCCATTTCAGCAGGTTTGACTTTTTTAAAATTGATTTCAATACCTACGTGTTTCATCGCCCCTGTGGGGGCTAGGTATAAACATGGTATTTAGAGGACTTTTGGCATATTTTCTCGTATACCTGAAGAAGACAAGTATTAAAACGCCATCTTTATGAAGCAATTAAAAATTAAAAACATATATACCTATCCCGTGTCTCCTTCTTCCGTGAGAAAAGTCCATCATGGCTCTTGGGTGCATCTGTAGACCTTCAGCTGGGGGTGTGTTCATATTCATCATGCCATTACCGTTTTCGCAGATGTTGATATGCAGAGGTGGAGAGATGTGACGTCTATCGACCAAGCTGGGAATATGGCGACGATCTCCAGTGTTTCCTACCGGAACCCCAGGATTAGGGTGGAAACTCTGGCCTCCGGCATTAGCACCGTGTCCGATAGGCATTGAGACGACACGTAGGGTTTGGTGTTGATGTCCTGTGAAGGAGCAAAATAGAAATTAAATTTGAAAATGTATGAGGTGTTCAATTAATATTGATAAATTATATAAAACTACTATACAAGTCCTCGGGACTTCTGCTATACAGGGTGCGCCAAACCTCTGGCTTTCTTTGATTATGGCTAAACTATGGAGTATGTAAAAAAATGTTTCAAACAAAATTGATATATAACAAAGACTTCTATACTTTAAAATTATTTTAGATTATACAGTGTTAGTCAAAATAACGGAATGAACCAAGTTGTTTTTTTAAATGGAACACCCTGTATATTAAAGCATTTTTGAATATATTTTTTAAAAATATGAAGAGTTTGTTTAAGGTTTTACACGCCTACTTATTTTACACTTTTATTGAATAAAACGGTAACATTTAAAGGGCTGTCGATTAGGTTTCCAAGGTAATGAAAATGAAAGTGATATGTCAAAGATTTTCTAGTGTAAAGTTATTTTTAAATAATTTGATATTTTTGAAATCGAGCCATACAATATACAGTGTGATCACTATTTTCAAATACAAAATTTTCTCTTTTTTTTTAGAACACCTTTTATATTAGTACTGTATTTTATAGAAAATATTAAAACCTTTCTTTTGATATTAGGTTTTATGTACATAGCGTGTTTAGTTTTGTAGATATTTAGACAAAAACTATAGATTCCATGTTTTTGTAGATTTTTTTATAAATAAGTTTTGTGTTACTACTGGAATGTATCACACAAAAATTATAAAAATTATAATCTAATTTTATAAACATAAATCAAAATATCAAAATTAAAAAAAGTAATTTGAACTTAATATCTCATTATGTTACCATATATAATATTTACCCAACAGATAAGCTTTATTCATAAATGCATTATTAACTATGTTAATAAATGTTAAAAAGCTGTCCAATATGTTTAACACACAGTCATGTACGGTTGATAAAGAAATACCGAACGCCCTATAGCATTTCAGGTCCAACACTGTCAAAGGCATTTTGTGTACGAATTTTCATATTATCCTGTGTTATGGGACAAATGAAGATCCTCTAACAAGCCAAGCAACTCGCCTGTTAAAAACCTATGATACTCATTGCCAGTAACCGTTTGGAAAAATAAGTTCCAGTAACATATGATCCAACAATGCCTCTCCAAATGTTCAACGACCACTTGTTCTGGGACGTAACTCGAAATAAGTGAAGATTTTCATCACATTAATAATGATAATCTGCTAATGAACCTATTGCGATAAAATGTCTATTAGTCAGAAATACAATATTTTTCAAAAAATTTACGTTTCGACTTAACATTTCTTCCGCCTACATTACAAAACTCATTTTTCTTTAAAAATCATTTCGTTTAATTCCTGATGCACCTAAATTTTAAATGAGTGATTTTTTTTATTTTGTTCTTGTATGTTGTTGCATTTAACTCTGTATTTTGGCACAGTTGGCGAGTATTTATATTTGAATTCTCTATTAAATGTACCATAACTCGTATCGTCTGTTCATACCCATCCCTAAAACCGTTTTTGGAATTACGAAGTGTTTACGAAGTTTTTTTTTGTAGGATGTCTTTTGCGCGGATATCTCTGTTTATCTTATATACTAAAAGGCTAAGCCCTTTTCTTGTGCGCAATACTACTCCTAAACGGTGATAGATAGGAGAATAATTTTTTCGAATAATTAAACAGATTGTTGAGTAGATTCCTCCTAAGGTTTAAAATTTAAAAAATTCGAACCGGTTTAAAAATGGCGGCCATAAAATGAATTTTTCCTATAGTAAAGTATAGGAATTCAATATTATACACAATGCAACAACGCGTCAATTCTCGAATGCTGGAATGCACCAACAAGTGTTTCCACTTAAGGAATAACGATAATGACCACTCAAAATTCGGGATCCTCCTGTCTCCGATTTTAATTTATGGGGTCTGTTTTACACCATCTGATGAGTTGGTATTTTTTTATTTTTATGTTTAGTTAGAAAGTATTCTATTTCCAACAAGTGCAGCGTGTGTGAGGTGTTGTGATTGATATTTAGAGATTTAGACTACGTTTTGAGTTTAATACTTGAAGAATTGTTTTCTGTATTTTTTAAATTTAAATAATATTTAAATATAAATTTAGTTAGTTAGTTAGAGTTCTCTAACCGACTTCTTTTTCTTAAACGTGGCATTTTACAATCTAAAATATGCAAAAAAAAGTTACTTCTGGTTTTACTTCCGTTTTTTATTTAGGAGGGGCGGAGTCTAACAATCATATTGTTTCCGTTTCCTAATGTAAATCTTCCTGAAAATCCTAAAAAACTACTGTATCGATTTTCAATTTAAAAAAAATGGCGTCGATACAGTTTATTTTTAGGATTTTTGGAACATTTACACCAGGCGACGGAAACGATGGATCGTTAGACTCCGCCCCCCTTAAATATCAGCAAAACTTACATCAAAAGTCGATGTCGAGTTGGTCCGCTAGTACATGTTTAAAGCTAGTAAACAGTTTCTGAAACTAGTAAACTTTGGGTTGAAAAATTCATATTTAAAATATAAAAATATGATGTCACAACCATATTAACAGCTGTTGTGACACAAGTAGATATTTATTTTATTAAAAATTTAACACGTTATACATACATTTAACGTTTTTTGTTTCATACTTTATACGTTCTCAGAATGTCGGTATTGATATTAAAAAGTTATTAACTGATCTTTCTCAAAAATACAATTTAACTTAGGATAAGTTTAGTAAAGCGAAGCGATCATAAATTCATTTATTTGCTCAAAATTACTAAAGTAGATTTTAAAATTAGTCGTTCATTTATTGAATAATTAATTAATGAATATTGATTATATTTATTAGTATGTAAATATTATTTTCTAATATGATGAGGTTTGTGAGTAATGAATTCCACTAATGTTTACTAGTATACTCTCTTTTTTTTAATTTTCATATTTTGAATTATGTTTATAAAATTACTTATATTTTTAAATCTATAGTTCTTCTCAAATATCTACAAAATTAAACAAACTAGGCATGTAAAACCTCATACCAAAAGAAAGGTTGTGATTTTTTCTATAAAATACAATACTAATATACAGGGTGTTCTATTTAAAAAAAATTAGAAAATTTTGTATTTGAAAGTAGTGATCACACTGTAGGTATATTATATGCCTGCGTTTTAAAGATATTAAATTAAAATAGCAAATTAAAAACAGCACTAGGCTAGAAAATGTTTGACATATCAGTTACATTTTGATTACCTTGAAAACCTAATCCACAGCGTTTTAAATATTACCGTTTTTCTCAAGAAAAGTGTAAATATTTCAAAATTTAATACCTTTAGGCCTATAAAACCTTATATAAACTCTTCATATTTTAAAAAAATACATTAAAAAATGTTTTAATATATAGGTTGTTCCATTTAAAAAAACACGACTTTGGTTCATTCCTTTGTTCTGACTGACCCTGTATAATTAAAAATATTTTAAATTGTAGAAGTCTTTCATATACATCAGATTTGTTTCAAACATTTTTTATATAGTCCATAGTCTAGCAGTAATCAATGAAAGCCAGAGCTTCGGCGCACCCTGTACATAAGCTCTTCGTCAACACTTAATATATATTTTATTCGACTGAATAGCGACATCGAATATTCTATGAACTACGGTAAGTTCTCATATTTTCCTTTCTTAAACGAAATCTTCACCATTTGGGTATTTACTAAATTTTTTATAGATACCTACATACCTATGTACAATAATTGCTATGTATTGCTATTATTATGTTCAAATTTGAGGAATGTAACCTAGACCCAATTGTAAGACAAATTTTGATATGCTCTTGATAAAATATCACAACCAACAGCCAATTTTAGTTCCGAAGACGCAAGAACTAAATTGAAATATTTTTGATGCTGAAAAAAATAATGAATCAGGTTATTTATTTATATTATGTACATATAAAATATATATACTTATTTATGTACAGTATACAAGAGACTTTGTAGGCCTAAGGGAAAAAGTTACATTTGAACTTTATGCTATTTTTCGGTAAAAATCTTGACAACCATATTCTTTTGTCTTCTATTTCTCTTCTCCAGTCTAAGTAACCTACTTCCTTTAAGTCACTCTCAATCTTTTCTATGTATCATGACCTTCTTCTTATGCTTCCTATGGGCCTCCTACGTGAGCCCAGTCATCTCATTCTTTGTACATTGACATATGTGGTAATTTTAAGCTCCTTGCTAATATTCCTCATGGTAGGTTCTTGTACTCCATCATTCTTCACTCTTTACCCCTCCCAAAAATCGTCTCAGTATTTTTCGGTCCAATCTTTCTAGCCGCTTCTCAACTTTATTCAGCATCTCGCATGAATATGTAGTAGTAGTCATACTACTGTACAAATATAATACTCCAGTAACTGGGGCTATTCACCTCCCAATTTTGTCGGTCTGAACCGATTTCTCTTCAAATTTGGTGAGTTGATGGGAAAGTGCTCAAATAACAAAAATGAGAATCGATAGCGGATTAAATTCTAAGAAACTTTTGTTCTGTAGAGTTTTTTTAGAAAGTCATTGCTTTTTGAGCTATTTATAGTTGAAAACAGCGAATTTTCATTAAACCAAGTCACGTTTTTAAGGGGTTTTCATGAATAACTCAAAAAATATGTCAAACAAAACTGAAGCTTATAAAAAAAGAATCAGATTCATTTTTTACAAGATATTTTAGATACAATACAAAGTGAGATATGGTCGGTAAAAGGAGATATTTTTTTGCGAATAATCAATACACTGATGTAAGATTTCCAAACATGATAAATCGGACAGAAATTTGGGATATTAAGTTTTATAATTCAGTGCTTGTCAATGTATCATCATCATAAGTGGCTCGACAATCCGTTGTGGATCTTGGCCTGCTCACAAAGAAGTCGCCACTCCTGTCGATTCCTGGCAACTTCCCTCCATCTTCTAACCCCTAGAATCTGTAGGTCTTCTTCCACATCATCAATCCATCTCATTCGTGGTCGTCCTCTGCTTCTTGTGCCCTCTGGTTTTGAAAATGTTAATCTCTTCGTGTATTCGTGATCTGACATCCTAGCAATGTGTCCAGTCCATCTAAGTCTCTGCACTTTAACGAATTTCACAATATCTGGATCGGTGTATAACTGATAATAGTCAATAGCTTGTCAATGTATAGTTAGGAGAAATGTATAAGCTACATGTTGTGATTTGTAGCTGGATTTGTGATTCTGGACACCATGTTGTTATTGCAAGACCTTTTAATGCAGTGTTTAGATGGAGTTTACGGTGGAAGATTTCCACTACTGCGGAGTTTTTTCATGAAGTTCATGTAAAGATTGTTTTTGTTTTTTCAGATAAGGTTGAGTCACAATTGACCGTTTACGTTTGTTCTTGGTTTATGTTTTGGAAAACACAGCATGAATAGGACGGAAGATACGGTTTTCATTGTATTTGAAAGAGATCACAAGGGAGGTTTGAAGCTAGAAGGTTTCGAAAGAGAGAAATATATAACCTTGACGTCTAAAGCTAAGAATGTATGAGAATTCTTCCCCCGGAATGGCTGCTTTAAGAAACGAAACTTCAGAGCCCTAGACTTGTAACCGCATTTTCAATAATTTCGTGCGCAATAAACGGAGATACGTTAAATATTAGGATTCTTTTTGTTGGAGGCCAGTTTACGTATATTTAAAGTTAGGGAACCGATTTGTATAGTAGGATGAGATTTTACAAGTTCATCTACTATATGTTTATTAATTAGATACATACAGACCCTGTTGTCGGAGATTCTCGAGACGAAACAGATGTTCTTGGATTCGACAATATCACCCATTTCTTTCACATAATCAAACAAGTTGAGACTGTCTTAGGAAACTGCTGGTAAGGAGTAAAATCGCTTGTTCTTTCTTTGGATAGGTGGCTTCGGTGATGTTTTTGTTGCTGCTACATATGAACTCGCAGAAGTGTTGAAAGCAGGTATATTTTATATTTTTTTTTGTATTGAGGCAAACTTGATAATAGATCTTTAATGAAACCGTTAAAAGTAGCATCTAACTAATTCCATTATCATTTCGTGTTTTGTTCTATTTTAAATTTGTTTAAATACAAAAAAAAACAAAAGACAAAAATAATGTAATTGCACAATACAAATAGCAATTGGATATTTAGAAAGGTTTTAAGCATTTATTAAATTAATTTTGAACAATGACTCAAGATATTTTTTTTTCAAAAGATATGTGTTCCACATGAGCCCATGATTGCAACTACTCATCTTATCTTCGCTTGTAATGGTGTTGTTGATCATTACTTGAGGTAGATTCTATCGTATGTCAATTAGAGTAGTTGTGACTGTCCAAAAATACCTGATTATACTCATTGTTTAAAAAAAAACATATTATGAAAAAGTATTTGTACACTGTACTGCAAAATACAAGTTATAACACAATATTAACTCTTTTTTTAAAGTGTGATTATCAAAATGATATTACCCATTTGGAACAATCTGGAAACAAATTGTTGAACCATGAACCATTCATTATACTTTACACAATACAATTTTATATCACTCAGATACAATTTTTTAAGGACATGATAACATAATGGAATATTTTTAAATGTTGAATTTTGAATGAAACGGATTTTAATTAAAAGAAAAATATTTATTTAGAAAAATTGTGTAAAGGATAATTATATGACACATAAAATTAAAAAAAAAACGTGGTGCATATTAGGCTGTACTGTAGACTAGCGGGAAGGTTCATACTATGTTTTCTGTATTTTTATTATTTATTTATTATTTTTATGAATTTTTAATAGATTTTAATGAAATTGAAAAAGGTTACATGTTGTAGAACGGACAAGCCTAGTCGCGTAAATGGACTCTTCAAACTGTTAGTGTTTCATGGCGCTTCTTCCGTGACGCTCGCCTCAACCAATTACTATAGAGAAACAGTAATACAAGCCAGTATAGAAGCTTCGCTTCAATAATAGCATCAATTACAATTAGCAATAGAAAAATAGCATTAAATAAAAAAATAATAATTTTTGTTTTTAAATTAAAAATATATGAACAGGTATTTATTTATTATTATTGTTATTGGTTATACATAAACTGGACTAATCTACAATAGTTTTTTCTGGATTTTGTTGCTGTTCTCTTGTGATTTAAGTTCCCAGGTTTAAAGACTTATGGTTTTCACAATTCATATGTTAATAAATTACTTTCCATTCCTTTCTTTTTAAAAAAACAAACATAAATAAGTAGCTGTTAAAATATTTGTTAGGTTTTCTTCCAATTCTTCTTTTACAATAACCATTATCACCTACTTCATATGGCTCATTATTAATAAAGTATTTAACAATTTATATTGAAGAGAAAGATCAAATGGCCGTCTTCTAAATGCAAAACCTGACAAGACAGATGTTTTCAGAAACTAGATTTAAACAACAATTGAGAGGTTTGGCATCATTACTTGTCCTTGTACTGTACCCACTACTTGTACTGTACATTATTACTACTACAGACCTACTTCCCTCTGGGCTTTCCCAGAACACATTGTTTATAAGGCGATTGTTGTTACTGTGTATCACATGCCATGTCCATCTGAGTCTATTGGCCTTTTTATATATGACTAGATTTTCTTTTCCGAATAGAGACTCTAGCTCGTTATTGTATCTGCCCCTCCATTCGTTTGTCACACTGTCTCTGCAAAGGCCACATATCATTTGAAGAATTTTACGTTCCCACACCAGCAATTTATTTATTTCTCTTTTTGTTAGCGTCCATGTTTCGCTTCCATACGCGACTGCTGGTCGTATTATAGTCTTATATATCCGGATTTTTGAACCTCGTGAAAAAAGTTTTGACGAGCTATACAAATATCTAAAAAAATTTATTCTAATTAATGATGTCAATTGATTTTCATTACTTGCCAAAATATATTAATTAACAATATTATTATAAAATAGCTCAATTAATACTTTATAATAATTACTATTTAAATGGGAATAAGCCACAATTAAAGGTTAAAGTATGTTTATTGACGTTTCAATTTTCACTTCAGAAATCGTTCTCAAAATACAAACATTAGTAAATTTATCAATTTAGTAAATTTATCAATTTACTAATGTTTGTAGTTTGAGAATGATTTCCGAAGTGGAAATTGAAACATCAATAAAAAATGTACTTTAACCTTTAATTGTAAAATATATGCAGGTAAGAAAAAACGCAGAAATAAGGCAGCCACAAAATATAACAATAGGAGAATACAACATAGAGGAGGTAAAAAACTTTATATACTTGGGATCCCTAGTCACGTCTGATAATAACGTTACGGAGGAAGTGAAGAGGCGAATATTTATTGCAAATAAATGTTACCATGGCTTAATTAGACACCTAAGATCAGATAACGTCGCAAGAAAGACAAAATGCCAAATATATAAAACCCTAATAAGACCGGTACTCACATATGGCTCAGAAACCTGGACACTTACTAAAAGAGAGGAAACGTTGTTAGCCACCTTCGAAAGAAAAATCTTGCGACACATATATAAGGGCACAAAAGAAAACGGAATATGGCGAAGACGATACAACTCTGAACTATACAAAATATACCAGGATCCGGATATTATAACATTCATCAAAATAGGACGGCTGCGTTGGATAGGACATGTAGAAAGAATGGAAGAAGGCGAAATACCAAACAAAATATTCAAACAGATGCCAGTAGGAAAAAGAACAAGAGGAAGACCGAAACTGAGATACTTAGAACAAATAGAAAATGATATAACAACCTTAAAAATAAAAAACTGGAGAAAAAAAGCACGAAACAGATCGGAATGGAGAAGAATCCTTGAACAGGCCAAGACCCAAAAAGGGTTGTCGAGCCAGTGATGATGATGAACCTTTAATTGTGGCTTATTCCCATTTAAATAGTAATTACTTTAACATGCCACAAGATGTGCTTCAGCTTCAGAACAATATAAATTATTATAGCTGTAGCACACAATAGCTTATAAAGATATTTTTGGCTTTGGCAAATTTAAACTAATGCATGCAATTTAAAATATGTATTGCCTTTAAATGATTTGTAGCGTGTATCACTCTTACATACTCAATAACGACACTGCTTCGTTGTTCCTTTGTGTACATGTATCATAATAATCATTTAAAAAAATTGATTTTCAAATTTTACTTCATTCTTTTTTTTTTCAATAACTATACTTTCTTTAGTATTTTTTTTTTATCTTAATTATATGTTCACAAGTATTTTTGTTATTTATATTACTAACCTAACCTAATATAGTTTTTACAAATAAACAGTATGAAAAAAATTACTCATACTAATTTGTGATGAAGTCATATTGGTGTATATACTCCAGTCGTCATAGACGAAAATGCCCCTGAACCTATAAAAATATGAACAAGCTAAGTTTTGCTGAGAGTTAATTTTGAGGCCCCAAAAGAGATGCAAAAAAGTTTGCCACTGATACCTCTAAGGATGTAATGATAAGAATGTTTGTTTCAAACAAAAAATGTAGCTGGGATAATTTTGAAAAAAATGTTGTTTGGCAATTTTTGTGTAGAATGAACCGTTCTGTCAGAAAAAATGCTTGAAGCTATTTTAAATGTCAGTCTACACTCATAAAATTTATAGAACTGGCTACAAAATTTGAGTCTCCCAGGCATAGAAAAAGTTGAAGTAATTTTCCAATTATAGGACATTCATACATTCCACAAGACAGAGTTTTTGACCAAATTTTTAAATGGAATAAAGTTTACAGGTTGTAGAGTCGATACCTTGTTCCTGAACAGAAAACTAAGGTTCAGCTTATTATGAAGCCACCAGCAATTTCAAAAACTCCCAAATGGCATTGCAATTAGAGGAAGGAGTTTCTATAAAAACAATCTCAGTACCAATAAATCTTTGCCAAGAAGGGGACAGAAACTGGCATGAAACCTATAGCCGTATGTATATACATACCTATAGGAGGTATGTTTACCATTAAAAGCAGATAAAAATAACAGTATAAGTAAACTAATTGAAAAGCACTGCAGCAACTCTTGGCAAAACGATGAAACATATCATTTTTCAAGAAAGACTTTGACAAAAAAGGTACAGCATCTACGTCATAAGAAACTGTTTGCTTAACATATCAAGATACTTTGAGGGAAGAGGAAGCAGACAACAACAAATCTGAAAAATTTTATTTGAAACAACACTTACATTATATTATTGCTCTATGTCCGTGAGCACATGTATTTTTGTTTAATAAAGATACCAAAAATGTTTTTCTGATTGTTACCATTTTAAGCAAGAGTTTGTGGTCAAAATATGACATATTCAAAACTGTATCATGCAAAATTCTGATGTAGTAGATTTATCAGACTACTTATTGTGGAGAAATAGCCAAACAACTGATGCAGATTAGTTCAAAGAGAAATAATGTTTCTATCTATAAGTTTTTTCAGATGTACTTCAAATTAGTTTTATTGGACACATCAGATTTTGCATTTAGATGACTGAAATGAGAGTAGAGTGATGGAGTAGCTCTTAGAATATAGCTACAATGTGGGTCAAATTATGATACATTTTATCATCTTTACTGTTGTACATAGATTAGTTTATTTTTATACTGAGTAGAAACAAGACAATCTAATTTATATCAAAAGATAAGTGCTAAAATTACATATTATTAAAAAAAATAATGATAAAGGAAGGAGTTTCCTGTATGTGAAAATGATATGGGATATGTGGATATGTAAAATGGAGCAACAACTAGTGTTAGAAATTATGTAGAAGGGAGTGATAAATTTCTTATGAGAGAACAATTGCATCAGGGCTCAATGCTAAACAGCATGCATTCTCATTACTGCTAGATCAGATAACAAGAAAATTGGAAGGGAGTTTCTTGAAGAAAAAGAACTGAAACTTTTCTAGGCAGAACCTAAATAGCTGGAATTGGGACATGAAATTACTACTAAAACTAAAATAGTAACTTCAGTGAAATGATTTTTATGAAAGTAATTGTTTGATACATATGATTGGTATTATAGAAAAATAGATGTAAACAGGAAAATCAATGAAAATGCTTGTAGTAGAATTAAAGCACGATTAACAAAATGAAAGGGGGTAGTTGTGCATTGTTTTGACTGAAATCTAAATACTAAAAGACCTCTATCAGACTAATTATGTGCAACACTAAAATTATAAAGAATAAAAAAATGCATAATACAATAATGATAATGCTTCATGGCAAAAAACAAAACTAGAGTAAGAGCTGTAAGTAGAAAATAAATGGAAACTATTGTTTACAATAAAATGTCAACTGGAGTATTTTGTGCAAATTAATAAAAACAAAGAAAAGTGCAGGTTACTCCAATATATTATCCAAGAAAATATTACCTGTATGGAGAGATCTGAAGTGAGAAAATTCTTATTTGTTTTGTAGAATGAACAAAATTCACATTACACTAGAACATCCATACATACATACATACATCCAACATCCAGAATGCATATGGCACACCAAAACAGTGTAGCACCAATTAATGCCAAATGAGGGAGCATGGGTTAAGACTGATGGAGAGAAATCCTAATCACATAATTTCACAAAGCACCTCTGAAAATTAAGTTCATGGGGAGAGTAGGAGTAGGATGTAATATTTAAGATAGAAACACAATATGGGGAAATATAACTAGGAAGTCTCTGCCTAAGGATTAGGAAAATTATCAAAAAAATCAAATATATGGTGAAAAAGTTATTTTTCACTGGATTATTAAGAACAGTGTAAATGTTTTAGAATTTGGTCTTCTTATAAATTGGTACACATAAAAGATGTTTCACATCATAGTGTCAAAGTCTTGTATACCAAAGACCACTTTAAAATCTACAAGTCGCATAATTATTATCTGTCTATGTATTATGTATTAGTGTCATGTAATTCATTTGACTACGTCAGTGCGTTTTGTTATCAATATAATTATATATCAATACAAATTCCAGATTTGTGCAGCCCAAATATTAGCCACAGGGACTGTGATAATGTTGTCAATAATAATAAAAATGTTTACCATAAATATAGATTATTATAGTCAGTCATTGGGAAAACGTGACTTCAACAATATTAAAAGGTCTTATAATATATAAACAGAAAATTATTAACATTATTGATTTGGAGTGCTCTGTCTCAGTAAATACTGAGATAGTCAATTAAGAGATGGTTAAAAAAGGCATTAAGTAATAATTGTATATGTGTTGGTATTTAAAAAAAATTGTTAATTCATTTGATATTTTAACAACAATTACACATATCAGCATTAAATGAATTGTGTAAAAGTGGTAATATGTCTTATGATCATAACTTTCCATTACTTGCATTATTTGTGGAATTAAATCCAAATCAGTGATTCCATTAATTTTAATACTAAATTAATTACATGAAGAAATTATTTCCACTTCTACAACTTTATCAATAATAAATCATGCTGATGGCACCAAACCTTAATCATTAAATGTTATTTTTTTATTCTTAAAGTACTAGGTTCCAAGGTACTTTAAGTTGAAATCCATACAGCTGAAGGTTGTAGAGTTGAATCACATTTTCAAGGTCACTACATTGTTTTCAAAACAAAGAATTACAAAAATTAAAATTAATTGTTTGGTATTTAATAAAATTGTTTTAAAGATACTTTTGGTGACCTCCAGCCAATGTCACTTACCTGAAGCTTCGTTGTTGTAATGTGGAAGGTTGTTCCTGGCCCCTGGACTCAGCTGGGGGTTCTTTGGATAGCTATGCAAGTGATTTGGCTCTTTAGGACTGCCATTAGGAGCAACAAGACATTCACTAAAATACATATTTGGAGAAAATTAGATTTAAAAAAGCAGTTGACTTCAAGGACTCACCGTCTATTAAAATTAGTTTCATACTCTCTATTATATTCCTTGGGATATCTGCCTGGCCATTTTTGGTGGTTATGAGGATGGTTAATTGGATGGTTAGAGCGATTTGGATGATTATTGTTGTGTCTGTTGAAATTAGAAGAGTTTCTGCGATGTGGGTTGTGGTTATTGGAATTCATTATCCTACCTAAAACGCAAACATAGTCTAATAATAACTACAAGCCACTACCCAAATATTTGTACTCACGCTATTTCCACGATAATACTCCTTAGAATAATGACGAATAATAAAATTATTCGACGAACTCTATCACCATTCAAACAATCACTAATTATTGAGCAAGAGGGGAAACAGTCATTTCACTATTGTATATCATGCTATTGATCCAAAGGCATTTCACAATTTCTACGAGAAAAAACACACAATTCTTATTTCTATTATTGCTATAACTATTTAGGATGAGATAAACACTTAAATAAATGTAAATTTTTAACTATATAATCGAAAAATTAGAGACGTAGGGAACCACTATTTTTTCCTTTTATTTATCTTGTGCTTATCTCAGCAGTGTTGCCACACTAACTGTTGTCTTTTGTCGATTTTTACTGGTGACGCCACGCCCGCCAAATTTAAAACGCAGGACTCACCCAAAATAACTTTTAATTTTTTATTTTCAGTTTATTTCGTTAGATTTAAGATTTGGAATGTGAAAATACTTATTTATACATAATGTTTGAACAGATGTATATCTAATACATAATGTAGAGGGAATATATTATTATTTATAAAAATATGACGTCATTGATTTATTAAATTGTATCTAGCCAATTGTATATAAATTAAGGTTTTGTATCTTCTAATAAATTCTTTTCTGTTGAGTTATGTCTGTATAGTAAACGTACTAATATGGACAAACGTTAATAAAACATAATTAAATTGAGGACCATTGTTCTGATCTGATTATTCTTTCGATATTATTCTTCAATCTATTAAAATGTCTCCCCACTTCGAAGTGTCAAGTGTCAGATTTTTAAATTTGAAGGTTCTAACGGAATCAAGTTTTCGTGCATAAGACAAGACCAAGAAAATAATTTATAACTCTAAAGATGTCTTCTAACAAAGAAAATAGAATTAACAAGCAAGTAGAACAATATGTATCAAAATTAAAAATACCCAAACAAATAGATCTAGAAATGCGACACTTAGTTAAGTGTATGATATCCCATGATGCTTTTGGAAATGGAAAGTAAGGTTTAATTTAATTAAAATACTTCATACAGTTTTTCATTAACTTTAAATAATTTAAGTTACAAATGGTCAATAAATGATTTCGAACTTGGAGGAAGACTCGGGAGAGGAAAATTTGGTAGAGTGTATATTGCACGAGAAACAAAAACTGGATTCGTTGTGGCTTTAAAGACGCTGTTCAAAAAAGAAATTGTCAAAGGACGAGTTGAGCGACAAACGTTACGAGAAATTGAGATACAGAGTCATTTGAGGTAAGTTTATAGTATGTTTTATGCAATACTGTATTTTAAAACAAATACTTTCAGGCACCCAAATATTCTACAAATGTTAGCATGGTTTCATGATTCACATAGAATATATCTCGTATTAGAGTATGCTGGGAAAGGAGAGCTCTATAAACATCTAAAATCTAGTGAAGGAGGCAGATTTAATGAATATTTGTAAGTGAGATCATTTAGTTAATAATTTGGTAAAAACTTTGCAAACCCTATATCAAAGAATATAGAGGCATATGCGTCTATATTCTTTGCCTGTATATTTAGTGATAATCTATCACAATATTGACTTATGATGGTGTATATCACAGCAAATATGAAATTACTACTAGTGTTAATGAATATTATAAAATATTGAAATTTTACATAGATATATATTATTATAATATAAAGTTTTGGTGATAATTATTAGGATTTTTTCAGATCTGCCAAGTATGTATATCAAGTGGCAGATGCACTTCACTATTGTCATCAAAATAATGTTATTCACAGAGATATCAAACCAGAGAATCTCTTATTAACAATTACAGGAGATGTTAAGCTTGCTGATTTTGGATGGTCTGTTCATGCACCTTCTTTAAACAGGGAGACAATGTGTGGTACTTTGGACTACCTGCCACCAGAGATGGTTGGGGGACAATCATACAAACATTATGTAGACCATTGGTGTTTAGGTAAGTTTTGACTTTTTTGCTTGGTTTTTCTTGAACCAAATAATGTAGTTAAATGCCAGTATATACATATAACAGTGTATGTGAGCTGACACTCACAGCTTATAAGTTTTGGTCATTAGTAGTAAGATTTAAATTAACAGTCTTAGATGTGCATATGCATTCTACAATCGTTTCATTTTCGGTACTTTGGCCATTGATGGGTTAATATCTTGAAGTGGTGTTAAGGTATTGTCAAACATGATATTCCTAAATACATATTGCTTTTCAGTTGGTTTCCCCTTTTTGTAGGAATTTTACAAACTATTCTATCCTATATGTGATACTGACTATCTATTCTCTGTTAGGATTTCGTCAGTGGCTGGGGATTTGTAGGTTTTTAGTCTTTTTTGACCATATTTACTTTATCTTATGTGATGGTTTCTATAACCTATTCCTTATTTCAGATCTCTAGGTTTGTATTATTAGCAGGTTCCCTTTCAGTGATTCTCAGAAGTGTTCAGCCCATCACATCAGGATATTTTCTTTGCTGGCATGCAATTTGCTCTACTTATTCTTTAATATGTTAGTTCTTGATTTAAATTCCTTTTGTATAATATTCATCTGGCATTATAAAATTTGTTTATTTTTGACTTGTATTATATTCAAGCCATTCTGAAGTGTTATTTTATGACTTTCATTCCTTTTTCCTGTTCAAATCTCAATTCATCCACAATGACTCATTCTTTTTATGCATTATTTTTATGTGCAATAGACCCAATGTATTTTTGGATGTTGATTTTAAAGTTTCCTTGTAGTTTTCCACATTTCTGTACCTGATTGATCAACTATCAAGGTTTGTTGTAGAGTTTTTTACAAGACAGTAAAACTGTTTCTCTATGTTTTTGTTTTTCAGGATATATAAATTGTATTTTATCTACCTGGTGCTTTCTCATTTTTGACATTAGAAATTCCCTAAAAGCAATCTTGCAACTGCCTGAAGTGTCTTAAGTCAATATTTGCACCTCTGTAACTTCTGATGTCTATTAGATTTGTGAAATGTCTCTTGTCAATTAGGATATAATCGATTTTCATAGTTTAAAACATCTATTTCACAGTTTTGAAACTGATCTTAGAGCATCTCAGTTCTGGTGCCCTATAGAAAGTTCTTACACTTCAATCCTTCTCCTTTGTCTCCATGTTAAACATGCTCGAACCATCTTAACCTATGGTCTCTCATTTTGACATCAATTGGTGCCACTCCTAATTAGTTTCCATGAGAATTTTGACCATTCTTAATTTTATCCTTTTTTGTCATTCCAGTCACGCTTTTAAGCATTCTCATTTGTTCCACATGCATTTGTTGTTCCTGTTTCTTTTTAAGAACATCAATTCCATACATCATAGCTGGTCTTATGGCAGTTTTATAGATTTTTTTTTTAGTTTTGCCACCTTCTACTGCATGTGTCTATTTCCCAAGTAAGTCCAAGATCACATTTCTTTCATTTGGAATGTTATACCACTTGATTTTTTATGTTCCTCTCCAATATTTTGTTCGTTTTTTAAGTTGATGTCCAACACAAGCAACTTACGGTGTTGGCTCACAGTCTCACTACCTTCATATATATCTTGTGATAACTTGACTTTATCTCTTCTGAAAAAATGTGTTAATGATCACCATATCTAAAAATGCTGCTAATTTCAACATCATCTCTAGCTTCATTTCTAGTCCCAAAGCCTAGTCCTCCATGTATTGCTTCATATCTTTCTTGTATTGGTCAATATGGTCATTAAATCACCTCGTAATATGACTCTGATGAAATATCACTCAGTTTGTATCTTACTAGATCATAAAAGCTTCTTGTTCATTCTTACCCAGGTCGATTTGAAGAACATACACACACTCACACACAACATTTAGCATTTCTTTATCAAGTATAAATTTCACTGTCATTATTTTATCACTCGTTCTTACAATTTCTACTGTTATTCTTTATTTATCTATCAGCAATTATACCAACTCCATTCCTATTGTTACTTTTCCCTACATACCACAATTTACATTCTTCATATAGTTCTTTCCCTATGTCCTTTCAATGTCGTCTCTTGGAGGCAAGCAATTTGTACTCTCCTTCTTTTAAGAGCACCTAACAATTCCATACTCTTATCCACTGTAATAATTCCAAGATTCCAATACACCCAAGTGAGTGTATAGTTAGGAGGTGAATTTATGCTGGTGGATCGTCTTTTCGAAATAGAGAATTGTTTACGAGAACACTTGGATTGAGTAGCAATTGTCGTGTTAGAGTGTGGGGGATCAGTTATGGCATGAAGACGCATATCTTTTTACGCTCGAGCGGAATTAGTCTTTGTCGAGAATGTAAAGATGACTATAATAATAATAATAATAATAATTTATTCAACAATAATACAAAATTTGTTTCAATAATTAAAAATATGTGAATAAATTAACTCGAAGGTCTCCGAGAGGTGTGGGAACACCTGTTTCGGTAAATGTAACATACAATAAATAAAAATACAATATACTATACTAAACTATAAATATATATAAGATAAAATTTAACCATAAAAAAACAAGTAGGTTGAAAATTTAGATACAACAATCAAAGATGTATAATAAAATTAAACTTAGATACTAATAAGTATTAACGAGATCTGCAAATACACAAATTATGTTATGGTAGATATGCTAAATAAAATAAACAATACAATGTATACAATACAATAATATATACTGCTTTTTGAATCATAAATAACCATAATTAAAATTTTAGTAGAAACCCTTGGTATGAATACAGTACTTATGTATTAATCATATTAGTGTAGTAGATTTAAAATAAAAAGTTTTTTTTTTTTAAGAAAGTTTAAGTGAATATGGCTTTATAACTTATGCTACTATAATGATATTACAAAAATGTCTTGTCTGTTCCATGAGATATGATCTTAATTTATTTTTAAAGAGAAAGACATTCTATGAAAGACTATGCATTGGTAACGGACAAAGGTTTTAGAAAACCATGTTTTACCAAATGGTTATTCTTGACGCAGAAGGAAGACAAACGCAGGCCTCCAAAAATTCTAGGTAGCTCACGACATACTGGTGCAGAAATAGTACACAATATTCTGAAGATTGTGATGCAAAGTCTGATTGAAAGCATGCCTCTACCCTTGCAATCTATTACTGCTAAAAGAAAGGGAGAAATACTCGTTACTGAAGTCCTTAAATTTTTCAAATTGTTTGTTATGTCTTAGCACAGTAAAATAAAAGAAAGTAAAATTTATCATTATTATATCAAAGTAAAACTGTTCATTTTTATTGCTTTCAATGGATGTTAAACACCCATAACTTTTTTTGCAAACAATCAGTAAACTATTTTAGTTTAATGTTAATTATAAATTAAGAAAGTAATTTAAAATTATGGGGTTCCTTAGTTTTATGTTCGACAGTATACTCCTATGACTTTATCCGCATTACAAATAATTCTCATGCATTAAGTATCATTTTTTAGGTATTCTATGTTATGAATTTTTGGTTGGAAGTCCCCCTTTTGAAAGTAAGGAACAAGAAGAAACATATAAAAAAATTAAAAAGGGTTATGTGTACTACCCAGAATATATTTCTGCAGGAGCTAAAGATCTGATATCAAAGGTATGGATTTATATTTTACAGTTTTATCAGTCATTACTTTATAAAATAAATTTGCTTTCTACAATAATTGTAATGAAGTTTATGAAAATTGTAATTGACCGTTGTTTAAATTAGAGTAACGATACAGGTTCTGGAATGCTTTTGTCTTTTTTTTTTTATAAAATAACATTTTAGAAGTTCTTATGGGATAAAATAATTTATAGTAGAATAAAAGAAGATAAACTGTGAATCTATCCCTGTATTGGGTTGCTCTTAAGGGATTGACGAAATTTGTCTTTAGTAATGTTTCAACTATATCACCCCTTCGGGTTGGTGATCGCCCTCGACTTTTTTTTGTATTACTAAACAACATTATATGGCTATAGCTATATGGCTAACTACTAAATTTGTTTTATGTGTTTACCATTCCCTTTACAATGGTCACTATTTATCACCAATCTATAAAATCTGACAGCAGTATAGCAAGTTACATTAATGTTTTTTTTTTAGCTTTTGGTACATAGAAGTGATCATCGTCTTTCACTTCCGGATGTTATGCGTCATCCGTGGATTTTAGAACACAAAGAAAAGAATTCTTCATCATAAGTTTTTAGTAATATCGGTTTTAGTCAATGGTTTTACTTTTTAGTTTATGTATTTTATTATTCAGTAGTTTTTAATTAATTGTACTACCTATATTGTAGAACTTATGCTGCCAATTATACAACACAATATTTTTGATTCGTTTTTTAATATCACCTACAAAACAAAGGCATACTAATTTCGTATTGTGGAAGTAAAATATGTATAGTACATTCAACCAACTTACACCTCAAAACGATTAACGGAATTCGCAGAAAACCTTTCGTTGTAGTAAAAGACACGGTAAACTGCACTGGTGTTCTCCATAATGTTTAACACTTTGCTAAATTTTAGGTATAAAATAAATCTTCTTCCTAAAGTTCCATATCCTATCGGAGGTTGGATATCATAACGGCTATGGCCACTTTGTTGGCTGCTGCTCTGAAAAGTTGTAGTGAACTACAGTTAAACCATTCTCTAAGGTTCCTCAGCCAGGAGATGCGTCTTCTTCCTATTCTTCTTCTTCCTATGCTTCTTCTTCCTTGGATCCTTCCTTGCATAATAATTCTCAGCAGCTTATATTTTTCTCCTCTGGTTATGTGATCCAAATACTCTAGTTTTCTTCTTTTTATGCTGTTCTCTTATTTAGACGTCGTAGTACCTCAGCATTGGTAATCCTTTGAACCCACTGAATTTTTAATATTCTTCTGTAACACCACATTTCGAACGCTTCTATTTTTCTTATGTGTTGTTTCTTCAATGTCCAAGCTTCCATTCCGTATAGTAAGATAGCAAATATGTAACATCTTAGAGCCCTCAATCTGAGATGCAACTGAAGGTCTCTGTTGGTAAGCATTGTCTTCATTTTCACAAATGCTTGCCTTGCAATTTCAATTCGGGCTTTGATTTCTCTGCTTTGGTCATTTTTGTCATCAACCCAGGTTCCCAGATATGTGTATGTCTCTACTTTTTCTATTTGGGTTTGCTCTATCATTAATCTTTCATTTCCATGTTGCGTTTTTGAGACAATCATAAATTTAGTTTTTCTCTTATTTATTTTTAGTCCGTATCTAATGCAATAATCGTTAATTCTATTTACCAATTCTTGTAGCGATTCCAGGGTGTCTGCCATTATAACGGTGTCATCAGCGAATCTTATGTTATTTACTATTCTTCCGTTTACAGAGATTCCATCACCCAGATCCGCTATCGCTTCCTGGAATATGGCTACACTGTACACGTTAAACAGTAATTGTGACAGAACACAGCCCTGTCTTACTACTCTCTTTATATCTATATTTTCGGTCTTGTGTTCTTCTATCTTTATATTGGCCTTTTGATTCCAATACAGATTGATTCGTAAGTCTCGTCTGTTTATATCTTTGTTTCTCAGTACTTCTATTAGTTTTTCATGTCAGACCCTGTCGAATGCCTTCTCGAAGTCGATGAAACAGGAATAAATATCTAGGTTCATATCTAAGCATCTTTGAGAGAGGATATTAAAAGCAAACAATGCCTCTCTCGTTCCAAGTCCCTTGCGCAACCCAAACTGAGTATCATCTTCTAGTTTTCTATATAATCTTCCATTAATCACCTTTAGAAATATTTTGAGGGTATGGCTTATTAGTGATATTGTCCTATAGTCCGAACAATCTTTGGCATATACCGTTTTTGGTATTGCTACAAAGGTGGACACCAACCATTCCTGTGGGATGTTTCCAGTTTTATATACTTCATTAAATAGGTCCAGAAGTACAGGTAGAGTTTCATCGTCTAGACATTTCAGTAGTTCCGCAGGTATTTCGTCTGGACCTACAGTTTTTCCGTTTTTTGCGTTTCGTATTGCTTGTTCGATTTCCTCTATTATGATCTCTGGCCCCGTTTCGCTGTCTGACATAACAAACAGATCTGTTATGTATGTCTTCCATTTTTTAAATTTCTATAATGAATTTTCCATTGGCGTCTTTCAGAAGGGCATCTTTCTTTTTTCTCAGTGTATTTGTCATTTCCTTTATTTTCTTATGCATGTTAAAGCTATCATACTGTTTAGCATATGCCTCTATTTCACTGCATTGATTAGCAAGCCAGGTGGATTTGGCCTCTTTTATTTTCTTGCCTATCAATCTCTGTAGTTCCTTGTATTTTGCCTTACTCCTGCCTGTATGTTTCCTTCTTTCCTCCATTAGATCTAAGATTTCTGAAGTCATCCATCTCTGTTTTTTTCTTATTTTTGTCTGTAGTAGCTTTTCTCCTACCTTTATTAAAGTTTCCTGTACCATGTTCCATTTGTCATTAACATCTGTTGTTTTTATCACGTCTTGTTTGATTTTCTTTAAGTTATCATTTATTTCTTGTTTTAAGCTCTGACGTATAGGTTCTTCTTTTATCTTTGAGACATCAAACCGTGGTATATTTGTTTGTTTTTGGATCTTCTTCAATTTTATCTGCATTACGCCTACTAATGGATTATGGTCTGAGTTTATGTCAGCTCCGGGGTATGGTCTCAGAGACTTTATAGCGTTTTTATATCTAGATTTTATTAAAATGTAATCTATCTGGTTTCGAACAATGTTGTCTTCTGAATCCGCAGGTGATTTCCAGGTATAAAGTCTTCTTTTAGGTAATTTAAAATTTGTATTCATTATTACCATCTCCTCGCTTTGGCAGAATTCGACAAGTCTGTCCCCTCTTTCATTTCATATAAAATAAATATATGTCATTAACCCGTTGTTCATAGTTTTGCATATTTTGTTTTTTTAATAAATAGTATTCTTGCATAATGTTATTTAACGTAAATTTTTTTCATCTACTTGTTTAATAATTTTTTTTTAAAAATACTTCGAAATAAACTATAACATTTTGTCAATTTAAATACTGGTGGTTAGATTGGCCATATGTCTGTTATAGTCTACCGTTTTTGAGACGTCTGCGATTACGGGTTAAAGTTAGGGTTTTGGTAAATATATTTAACTTTTTATTTTCAAATGAAAATACTTGCACTAAAAATAAAATAATTGTGGGAAACATTTTAATTTGTTTATGTACGGTTTCAAACCATTTCTAAACTTTTTATCAAACATAATTAAATTACAATCGGCATTCCTAATGATCATTAGGCTAATTTGCTTAATGTGTTTAGGATCTTTGTAAGCGGTTATATTATATTTTACCTCTCAAGCACAACAGTTAGAAAGTGTCTGTCATATTGATCTAAACTCAGTATATTGTAATTCAAACGTGTAGTTTCAAGTGACCATCATGCCTAGAGGTAAGTTGGATATTGTTAAATTAATTGCAAATTTGCATAAATACTTAACATGGAAAAAGACAATGATGGACCTTTAAAGTCATTATTATGTATAAATCAACGCGTTTGTGACCCATCGGGATAAGTGAAAGTAAGTTAAAAACTGTAATGAAGACTGTCAGAGATTCTCAAAAAGATCTTACTGGGACTGGATATCACGAATACAAGAAAACAACTCGTAAACATTCTATGAACAATGACTTACCTGATGGAGAAAAATTTGAAATTCGCAATATTTTGTATTGAATGCGTGAAAACAATTAACATGTCAGTTTAGATACTTTACTGGCCAAAATAAGAGAAAGACAAATTTCTGAAATTAAGAGAACTAGCCTTTGGAAAGTGTTGAGAGATTTAGGATTTAAATTCAAAAAAGAAAATAATTAGAAAGGTTATAGTATAGTTATAGTTTATATATATATATATATATATATATATATATATATATATATATATATATATATATATATATATATATATATATATATATATATATATATAATAATAATAATAATAATAACGTTTATTTCCATGAAATATACAATTAATAATATTACAATAAAATAATTAAATGACAATAAAATTTTAAAAAATATTACTTTTACTTTGTAGTTCTGTAATTGGTTCAAGGTAAATAAACAGTAGTGCCCATTAAAACAATTAAGTTGAGCATGGGCCTTTTTTAAATTGCTTATTTATATTGGTCCTACAGCAAGGCGAGTTTTACTACTTTATTAGTTATAATTATTACCTATATTAAGATAAAACAAAAAAAAAATAACAAAAAAATTTTTATTAATTAATTAACAAGAGAGAGACAATTCATGCATGCAATCAACCAAGATAATAGCATATATAAATTTTTAAGATTTCGTAATTTATTCTTGATTTGACGTTAGTTATGACCTAATTGGTCTCAAAAAGGTGGCTGAACAGTTGTCTATGATTTTGTTTCAAATACCTAGTAAACAATGTCTTAATCATTTTTTGCGAGTTTATAGTGATTAGGTATGTTTTGTAAATTTCAGGGAGCAAATTGTAGATTCTTCCTTGTAAATACTCAAAATTTCGTTTACCAACTGTTTTCTTTGCAATATTTAATTTGACAAAAGACTGTGCTCTATTTCTCGTATGATAGGTATGCCCTAATGGTGTGAGTAAGTGTTTATTTTTGTATAAATTGGTGATTATTGTAAGAATATATAACTGTCTTGTATCTAACATTTGAGTTTCGGTATAAAGATCATTAGTAGGGTATCCACCAATTATGTCTAATTGGTGGAGGTATGTATTTGCAACTCCACCCCAACTAAGGATTCCATAACGTAGACGCGATTCTACCAAAGAATAGTAAATAACCTTCAGATGATGGATATCCAGTATATTACGTAAATATCGCATTTTGTACAATAGACATCTCAATGTTTTACACGTTTGGTTTATGTGTATATCCCATCGTAGATACGAGTCGATTTGAACACCAAGGTATTTTGTGTTACTCACTGCATTAACACTCAGATTTTTTATTTTTATAAATTTGTAATCTGGTAGATATATAGTAGTAATATATATATATATATATATATATATATATATATATATATATATATATATATATATATATATATATATATATATATGTAGTATAATAAGGAAAAAGGTTACTTTTATGCGAAAGGAGTAGTGTGGTTCACACAAGAATTAAATTTTTGAGAGAATATACTAGACTTAAATCTGCAAAGGGTGGAATTAAAAGAATTTGGCAAGACGACAGCATAAAATCAATAAAACACACATATAGCGAAGGCAAAAGACATCATTTTTCATGCAGGGGGGAAAGAAGGCTTTATAGAAAACGCAGATTTGATTTTTTCTTCAAAATCAAAATCTGCTGATTACCATAAAAACATGAATGAAGATATGTTTGTTAAATGGCTTGAGGAGAAATTGTTACCTAGTCTGAGTGAAACATCAGTTATAGTTTTAGATAATGCACCTTACCATTCGGACATTTTGGAGAAACAACCAAAACAGTCGTGGAATGTACCGAGCATAAAAAATTGGTTAGTTAAAAATAATATCAATTTTCCGGAATACGGCGTCAAATCAAGAGTTACTGAAAATTTCGAAACGTAATGAATAACCAACAGTTTATATAGTTGACCAAATTGTATCAAGTTATGGACATCAAATACTACGGTTACCGCCGTATCGCTGCGTGTAGGGAAATGTGTCAAGAAGCTCTTAAAAATGCAACTCCAGAAATATGGGCCAAAACTGTAAATAAATGTGAAAAATTAATAGAAGAGTGGGAAAATAAAATTAGTGAAATTATTCCAGTGATTATAGATTTACATAGTGATAGCGCTAGTGAATTTAGTGACGATGATGATGATTTATAAATTTAAATAATCAGTAAGTACACTATTACGTTATTTACGAAATAATTGTACAACTGGTTAACCATTATATGCATTCATTATTAGCCAAATAAACAATAATATTTAAAATTCCATTTGAATTTTTGCTCCTCATTTTATACAAATTAACTTTAATTGATAATACAGCCAAAAATATTCTAAACAAAGTAAGTAATTAAAAATAATATGGAGAACTCCAGTGCAGTTTACCGTGCCTTTTACTACAACGAAAGGTTTTCTGCGAATTCCATTAATCGTTTAGAGGTGTACGTTGGTTGAATGTACTGTAGTGATAGTGCTGGTACTAGAAAGCACTATTCCTTTTAGTAGTATAATATTTAACATCAGACTCAAAAAGTGTCTTGACATGATTCAAGATACATTAGAGTGTCAGTAATCCGGACGTCAAAAATCCGGATCGTGACAAAGCATATTTTAATTGTTTTTTTAGTTGTTATACTCTTGAAGTAGTACTATAATTTCATCATATGGAATAAAAAAAAATAAATTATATTTTTTAAAAATACAAGGCTTATGTAACTCCTTAAACAACTTCCTCTAGTTTACAAGAATGGAGAAAGCTCGTGGAAGAATACAAATATTTTAAATGTACAAGGACATTCCACTCCAAGTATAAAAAAAAAACACAGACAACACAAGAAGGAAGGCAGACCTTTTTCTTATTATTGATGTTTTAACTCCAATTGATGATGAGATTCAACTAATGTTCATACCCTTAAATGCGACCTTCATACTGCATTCAACGGACTTGGGTGGTATAGAAAAAATGAAAAAAAAAATATCCAGAAAACAGAGGCTTCGGCAGATCTTGTTAGCTGAGAGGGATGAAGGAAGTGTAGTGCAAGTTTTTAAATCCCTTAATCAGACTCATACTGAAACCTTGGCAAAGCTTAAGAACTTAACGTGTGAAAAAAATTGTGACCGACCCCTACAGCTTCAAACGAAAAATAAGATGAGACCAGCACCGAAAGTACGGAGAAACTTGATGCAAGAGAGTAAGCAAAGCTAATGACGCGGAAGACGGTAATGATGAAGAAATGAATAACCAAGTACACTTCGTCAAAACTATGAATAACTAATTTGAAAATCCTGCAATCAGCACCCCACTTGATGCGCAACAAGATTACCGGAAATATTTTAGTTGGAGAAATAAACCCGACCTGTGAACCACGTATCAAAATCACGTAGCCGAGTCGCAGTCCAACTCCCTCTCTCTCCGAATACTTTTTCTGTGTGCTATCTAAACCGACGCGATGGGAAAAATTTGGAAAGCCAGCGCTGGTCTTGATGAATTGTAGCTGCTTGATCTTCAAGCCGTTTGTCGCAAAACGACATTCATTTAATTTATCTGCCTCCAAACAGTACACATTTGACGCAACCTATAGACGTGGCTTTCTTTCGGTCCCTAAAAATAGTCTGGCGAAAAATCTTGTCAGATTGGAAAAGTACTGAAGATTGCATCCGCAACACTAATATAGAAAAGCAACAATTTCCTCCATTGTTGTCAAAGGTGATGGACTTGCTTGGTCCACAAATCAAATCTAATTTAGAGGCAGGGTTTCGAAAATGCGGAATATTTCCCCTGAATGTTGAGGAAGTACTCCTGAGGAAGCCGAATACCACAAAAATGCGACCCATCTGTTGTGTAATCGGAGTTTTTAAAACCCCTCGAAGCAAAAAGATCCGATTTGACAAAAACTGTTAAGAAGTTGAAAATGAATTTGTAATTTTTTAGAAGACAAAGAAAACAAACATAATAATTTTGAAAGTGTTGTTCGAAAAGTGGGACGTTTTGTAGTGTTTTCTTACGAAAGCCACCTATACCCCGGGCGCATTATGGCTTTTGATGATAAAACGGTAACCATTAGCGCAATGGAAAAGTCTCTCAAACTATGGAAATGGCCTTCAAAAAAGGATGAACTGACTTACCTATGGACTGATGTACTAAGCTGTATTAATACTCCTAAATAAGTTTCTAAAAGGGGAACTTTTACAATTCCTGAATTAAGTTCACGTTATAATTAACACTTATTATTGTTTATTATTTTCAAATAAATAACGCTGCCTTCTTTTTTAGTATTTTTTTGCACAAATAATATTTTTGGAACAAGGTTAATATAAGCAACCCATTAGCTTTGCTCCAACTATATGTTACTATACAAAATTTCATGCCTTTATGAGGTGGAGCAAAGTTACCCCACACTATAGGTAACTTTGCTCCACTTTTTATTAAAAAAAAAATATATAATTAATTATTTTTAGAATAAAAAATACCATACAATAATTACATTGTATACCTTCTTCATCAGTTATTAAAAAAAAAATATATAATACTAGTAGAAATTTTATACACTTTTCCTCGCAATTCCTAAAAGTGGAGCAAAGTTACCCCAGTTTACGGTATTATATTTATACATGTATATATATATATATATATATATATATATATATATATATATATATATATAATATATATATATATATATATATATATATATATATATATATATATATATATATATATATATATATATATATATATATATATATATATATATCTGTACCGTAGAGGTAAAGGGTAGTAACTCCATTTTTTTCTAATTTGGACTTAATACTTTGGCTAAGCTTAAAATGTTCCAATCTTATTTGTGGCAAAAGATGGTATGTGAAGTATTACTGGTGGCCTAGATATTCTTATAAGAAAAAGTAGTATATCCTTTGGAGAACGAGGTAAAGCATAGTAACTCCATCCGCTGTCGGATTTGTTTATCGAGCAGGCTATTTCGCGCGCGGTAAACAGCAGTATCTCCAGACAAGTGTTAGTCACCTTGATTGACAGAGCGTTTTACTTGATAGATAGTTGACAGTTACAAAAAATAAAAGCAAAAATGAATTCCAAAGACTCTAAAACTTTGGAAAATTTAAAAAACATGGTTGGATCGAGGATATGTGCGATTGTGGAAAAAGCAAAAGCTGAAAATTTGACCGTAGACGGTAAGTGAGGTTAAGTTTTAATTTTTATATAATCTTATAACACTAGGAAATTGTTAACATGTTCTAAAAATGTTGGTTTGTCACGTTTTATATAGTAGGTGTTTACTTGTTCTTGCTCTTTAGAGTCTTTATAGTTTGGGCATTTGAAAATATTGCTGTTGTAAGAGTTCTGACCGGTAGATATTATGTTGTTTTATTCACTGCCCAATTCTCAGATGCATAAGTACATTTATTGCTCCTTTTTTAAAGTAATTGAAATTCTTAATCTTCAACAAATATTTGTAAAATCTAATACTAATACAAAATTAATATAACCAGTAAGGGGAAAGGAACAAAAATGCACAATTTTGACGCCTTTCAAAATTTTCTATGTATTTTAAATGTTATCGTTTATTTCGAATCCTGAGAAAACTAATAAGTATTTTTAACAAATTTAAACGCAAAATGAAAGGGCCGAAAGTCCCTTAGAATGAATAAAAATTTGTTTTGAATGAGATATTTCAAATTCAAAATCACACTACATTTTCTCTTCGTTTTTCACCCCCGTAACTTATTAAAATAAACATTATAGAAGTTTTCAGGGACTGTCGTCCCTCGGTAATAAAGGTAATCTTCCATTCTGAGTTTAAATTTTTCAGAAATACTTATTAGTTTTCTCAGAATTCTAAAAAAAATGAATCCCATTTAAATATCATTGAAGTCGAAAGTTCGTACCCATCCCCTTAAGTAGTATTTTTGTAGTAACTGGTATTGTATTATCTTTCTAAGAAAACATCAACCTGCAAAATAGTGAACTTGCTGCTTTTTTTGAGAATCACACAACAATGCCTCTAATCCATTTTTTGCTTTATTCTGTGTATTGTTCTGAAGTTATTTTCTTGTGGTATCTTATGTAATTTACTTACTTACTTACTTAGTCCTAAGCCTTTCTACCGTTAGGTGTAAGGCTGGTGGGGTTAAGATTTGCACTGTTGTCTCCATGCTATCCGGTCTTGTGTTAGATTTCGTGCACTTTCCCATGTCAATCCTTTCTTCTCAACTTCTTTTCTGATTTCGTCTACCCACCTAACTCTTGGTCTTCCTCGTTTGTTTTTCCCTTGCATTCTCGTTTCAAACACTCGTTTTGTTAATCTTTCATTCGACATTCTACACACGTGTCCGAACCATCTTAGTTGCCCCTCTACTATTTTTTCGTTTATTGGTTCTAGTTTTAGGTTTTGTCTGATTGTTTCGTTTCGTATTTTGTCTGTCCTCTTTCTGTTTGCTATTTTCCTCAGGAACCTCATTTCCATAGCATTGACTCGAGATTTTTGTCTCCCAGTCAATGTCCATGACTCGCTATTATACATGATTGTAGGTCTAACTACTGATTTAACGACTGCCGTTTTTACCTTCTCCGGTATTTCTTTTTTTCCCAAAAATGTTGTTTTCATAGTGTTAAATAAGCTTCCTGTTCGTCCCATTCTCTCATTTATTTCCATGTCTTGTTTACCGTTTGATTCAATTATTGCTCCTAGGTATTTAAAATGTTCCACTTGTTCTAGTTGTTTTCCGTTTAATTGTATTGCGTGTGTCTTTCTCTTATTTGAAATTATCATTGTTTTTGTTTTCTCTGTATTTATTTTCATATTTATGTTTGACAGTTCTTCTTCTAGGATTTCAAGGTTGTTCTGAAGGTCTTCTCTGTTTTCTGCTATCAAAACCATGTCGTCTGCGAATAGAAGCTCTGATAGTTGAGTCTGTTTCATTTGCCAGTATCCTAATATTAGTTTTCTCATTCTTCTCTTGGCTTTCTTTATTGCTGTATCCAGTACCACTGAGAACAGCAGTGGGCTCAACACGCATCCCTGTTTGAGGCCTTGACTTGTAGTAAATTCTTCGGATTCCTCGTTGTTGGTTCTCACCGTATTTGTATTATTATTGTACATATCCTTTATTACATCAATTGTTATCCTGTCAACTCCTCTTTCCTTTAATGTCCTCCATACGTCCTTTCTTTGTATTCTGTCAAACGCCTTTTCCAGATCAATAAAGCATATATGTATTTCTCTATTTTTATTGATTACTTTCTCACTTATTTGTCTTATTGTGAATATGTGGTCTTGCGTGCTTCTGTCCTTCCTGCATCCACATTGTGTATCTTCCATAGTTGGTTCTATTTGGGTTTTTATTCTTGTTTCTATTATTCTTGCGAATACCTTCCCAGGAATACTTGATATAGTAATACCTCGGTAATTATTACAGTTTCTCTTGTCGCCCTTTTTGTGTATTGGTAGTATAATGTCTTTCTTCCAGTCCTGTGGTATTTCTGCTCTTTTTATGATATCATTCATTAGTTCTTTCATGCTGTCCACTCCCTCTATTCCCATGAATTTTATCATTTCCGGGGTGATATCATCCTTGCCTGGTGCTTTGCCTAATTTAACTCTTTCAATTGCCTTTTCTAGTTCCTCTGTTGTTATGGGTTCTACTTTTTGTTCTTCATTAATTTCTTGTATCTCCACTATGTTGTCTACGTCTGTATGAGTTAGCTCTTTGAAATGTTCTCTCCATCTTTCCATTATTTGGTTTTCTTCTGTTATTACCTTTCCATTCTTGTCTTTTATATTCGGCATCATGTGTTCTTTCTTTTGTCTGAGCTGTTTTAATGCGCCATAGAAGAGTTTTTGGTTTTCTCTATAATTATTTGTCATTTTTAGTCCAAACTTTTCCCATGACCTTTCTTTTTCTGCTTTTACAGCTATTTTAACCTCTTTTCTTTTTTCTTTATATGCCTCATAATCTTCAGGGCGCTTTGTACTTAGATATCTCTTCCATTTTTCTTTTTTGTTCTTTACTTTCCTTCGTATTTCGTCCGTCCACCATTCAGTTCTCCTCATGCTATTATTTGCTATTTTTGTCTTCCCGCAAGTTTCCTCAGCAGCTATGATTAAGCTGGTCTTGAGATTTTCCCACTTTTCCTCTATACTAGCAGTTTTTGCCCTACCTTTCAAAATATTGTCTAATTTTTCTTGGAATATCTGCTTATATCTTTCTTCTTTTAATTTGTAGCTTTTTACTTTTTCATTTACTACCTTTCTCCTCTTTTCTTCATTTTCTTTTGCTGTTCTCATTCTCATTATTACTAGATGATGATCACTGCCAATCTCTGAGCCTCTTTTGACTTTCGTGTCTTGTACTCTTTTCCATTTGTTGCTACTTACCAAAAAGTAATCTATGATTGATTTTTCATTTCTACTTTCTTGTACTCTCGTGTATTTGTGTACTTTTTTATGTTTAAATTTTGTATTTGTTATAACAAGTTTATTCTCCATACATATTTCTATTATTCTTTCGCCATTTTTGTTTAGTATTTCTTCTCCTTCTTTTCCCATGCATTCCTCAATTCCATTGTTATTATTTCCGACTCTACCGTTTAGATCTCCCATTACAATTATATTTTCTTCCCCATTGTCAATTTGCATTTGGAGCTCCTCGAAAAATTTATCCTTCTCTTCCTTTTTTGCATCTTCATTTACTCCGTAGGCTGTTATTATTGTCCATATTTCCTCGTCTATCAGTTTCATTTTCAGCGATAATATTCTCTGGTTAACATATGTTTCTTCTATAACGTATTGTAGACTATTCGGTGCAATTATTATCCCTACGCCTTCTTTTGCTCTCTCCTTTGCATCAGCTCCTACCCAAAATAACCAATATCCTTTGTGTATCCTCTTAAAACCTCTTCCTTTCATTTTCGTTTCCGTTATTCCTAATATTTCTATTTTTTGTCTGATCATTTCTTCTACAAGTTCTACCTTTTTTCCATTGATGCTTCTTACGTTCCATGTTCCCATTTTTATCTCTCCTTTTTTCTGCGGTATATCTTTCATCTTCTTTCTATTCTCATCCTTGTTTACCTTTGCATCGTGCTTTTTCCTATCGTTATTCCTATTCGTCGCCCTGGTCGTCATTGTCAGATCCTTTCCGTTGCTTTGGTCGTTATCAATGTATTATCTTTCTAAGAAAACATCAACCTGCAAAATAGTGAACTTGCTGCTTTTTTTGAGAATCACACAACAATGCCTCTAATCCATTTTTTGCTTTATTCTGTGTATTGTTCTGAAGTTATTTTCTTGTGGTATCTTATGTAATTTATTATTTTAAATGGAAATAAAGCCACAATTTATTTTTAAATAAATTCATTTAAAAATAAATTGTGGCTTTATTCCCATTTAATATAATAAATTATTCTGTGTACTGTTAACAGTTCGACAGATAGAGAAGATTAAATAAAAATAAATTTTTTTATTTACAGAATCGACGAACGCCTCTGATATTGCTCAAGCTTCAACAAGCCGTGCTCAAAATTGCAATTATTTGTCTAATTTAACTGAAGAATGTGTTAGCGATGATGATAGCGTAAAAGACCCCGATTACACAGACGATGATGGAGAAAATATGGACAGCAATAACAATAGCTACAGTAGCAATTATTTGGTAGACAATAATGGTGAATTGGAAGCAGATGATGATGAAGATGTTCAACTTGACAAAAACTTGACTGAAAATGAAACGGAAACTAATAACCAAATCAAAAAGAAAAGACGTCATAAGAAACCAGAAACTTGGAAAGTAACAAAAAGAGTAGAGGCAACATTAGGAGGAAAGGAACACATCAATAAATCAGGTAAAATTGTAAAAGCTAAAGCAATGAAGCCCCCTTGCCCTCATTGTCGACTAAAATGTTCAGAAAAAATAGCAGAAGCTGTAAGACAGCAAATTTTTGAGAATTATTGGTGTAACACAAAAATTGGGAGTTAAAGCGTCAATTTGTGCGCTCGCATATCACTCCGAAGAGTGTAATACGTCGTAGACCTAAAAACCATTCTAAAAGGCCGAGAGAAGTCAGCATTTCTTATAATTTTGATATAAAGTTAGATGGAGGTGTAAAAAAAATTGACGTATGTAAAAAATTTTTTAAACGTAACGTTCTAAAAAACGACAATATGGGAGGCTTTGTGGCACAAGACCATAGGGGAAGGCATGAACCAATTAATAAAACACCAGAAGCGGTTTTGGATCGAGTACGAGAGCACATTAAGTCGTTTCCGTGCTACGAAAGTCATTATTCTCGATCCAAAACTGCCAAGAAATATCTAGGACCAGAATTGAGCCGTGAAAAAATGTACAAATTATATACCTTAAAGTGTGAAGAAGACCACATTCCAAATAATGAAATTGTTAAATTATGGCTGTATAAAAAAATTTTCAATAATGATTTTAATTTAGCATTTAAATCGGTTTCCGTGGATACTTGTGATAGTTGCGATCGGTTTATGCTACAATTAAAAAACTGTTCCGAGCAAGAAACAATAACATTACGGCGAAATTATGAACAACATCTTCAAGAAGCAGAAAGTCGATACAAAATGAAAGCAAACGATAAAAATGAAAGCAAAAAATCAGCTGGAAAAACTAAAATTATAATGTGTGATTTGCAGAAATGCTTGCCTACGCCCTGTTTGACAAATAACCAAAGTTTCTACAAGCTGAAATTATGGACTATAAATTTCACGATATACGACGCCACAGAAAATAAATCGTATTGCCTTATCTGGGACGAATCCGAAGCTGGAAGGGGTGGCCATGAAATTGCCTCGGCATTAACTAAATGGGCTATGACAGTTCTATCACAAACTGATGTGGAAGAATTGGTTATTTGGTCAGATAATTGCCCTAGTCAAAACCGCAATGTTATGGTAATGATGAGCTACTTTTGGCTTTTCAATATCTGCCCTAATTTAAAAGTAGTTAACCATAAATATTTACTGAGAGGACACACTCATTTAGAAGCTGACCAAGTGCACGCTATAATTGAAAGATCTGTAAAAAAACAGCCAACAATGCAGATCGTAACGCCTTGGGATTGGCAGCAATTAATCAGTTCCGTAGGTGCTCAGGTGATTAAAATGGACAAGGATGACTTCAAAAATTTTGAAGTACTTTACTCTCAATCTCAATCCCCATTCATCAGTAAAAAGAAAAATGCCGACAATAATAATTTCCTCATTTCAAACGTAGTCCAATTCCAAGTAAAAAAAGACACACCGACCATAATTTTTTATAAAGAGGCTTTTGAAGAAATTAGACCCAAAGAATTACACGTCGCTAGAAGAACAGCAACTGCGATCAATATTCCAGAGCAGTTACCACTACGATATCAAAAACCAAAAGGGATCACACAAAAGAAAAAGGATCACTTACTAATCCTTTTACAATGGATCCCCAGTCAGTTTCAGGAGTTCTATAGAAATTTAGTTGTTACTACAAAAAAAGTTGATGATAGCGATGATGAATAAATGTTTTTTTATCATTTTTTGTGTTTTTGTTTGAATTTATGTAGGCACTTACTATTTTTTACAATGTTTTATCTGCCGGTACATGCCGAGGCAAAAGACCTTAAGTCCCAATATTATGTAATATATAAACAATTTTTTTATCACAGTAGGACAATATTGATTAACTAAAATATAACGTTACAATTATATAAATACATAATTTCATATGTCTTCAGATTAAGAATGGTTGCAATAATTATCTGGAACTCATCTTATTTTCCCATTATCGCAAAACTTCACTAAATGGATATACTACCCTTTACCTCTACGGTACAGATATATACAGTGTGTCCGTAAAGTATGGAATAAATTCAATATTTCCTAAATGAAAAGCCTTTTAAAAAAATCTTAAACACGTCGATTTTTAAATTTACAATATTTTACAATAAAATTTCATTTTACAAGGTGATACACATTACAGTGATGACGTCATCGGCTCTTTTTTTTAAATGTAATACCCTGTATTTTGGGACATTTTTAGATCGATAAAAATGAGCTGATTCCAAAAAAGTATAGTATAATATTTGGTGTCTAACAGATATAATTTGAAAGATATGCGCTTAGAAAATTAATTTTTATTGATTTATAATATTAATAAATTATAAATAAATTATAATAAATAACTTGAACGTAATCCAGTAATTAATACATGACAACCTTAAATGTTCGAATTGTAGCCCTTGTTGTATTTGACAGTAACCCAAACGTTGTACACATTCTTGTAGAACCCTATTTATGCTTTGTTGAGAAATATTGTTTATTTCTTTACGAATTCTTGTTTTTAAGTCTACAATATATGCAGGTTTCGTTTTATAAACAACAATGTTTAAATCACCCCACATAAAATAATCCAAAGGATTGAGGTCTGTCGACCTCGCTGGCCATCCAATATGTCCACGTTTTCCAATCCACCTGTTCGGAAAAATTTCATTTAGGTACCTTCGAACATCTAAAGCATAATGCGGAGGCGCACCATCCTGTTGAAACCATAAACTTTTATCAAAACTTCCAAGACTAAGTGCAGTCCAAAACTGCCAGTCGAGTTTTCAAACCCCAGTAAACGTCCAATCTATACAAGCATGTTTGGTTTTACAGAGGATATCACAAGAATTTGTTATATCTCAAAGCAACGCATAAATGTGATTTTAAAATCAAGCATGCACCATCATGATGATATTGACATAAACAGTGGTGATAAATCTAAACCAGTAATAGTCACTAATTATAATAACACAAAAGGGGGTGTCGACGTTCTAGATAAGTTGTGCGCTAGTTACAACTGCTCCCGAAATAGCAGAAGATTGCCCATGGTGATATTCTACACATTATAAAATGTTGCAGTAATCAATACTCAGGTGATATATAAAGCAAACAACGGCGACCCCAATATACGGCGGCGACATTTGTTAAGAGATTTAGCAAACGCATGCCTTCATCCACATTTGAAAAGGAGAGCAGCTCTTAGCAAGCTTCCGAAGACGCTGAAGCTGAGACTTATGGAAGTAACTCGAAGTGTCAGAACTGTAGGGAACTACAATAAAAGTATATCGTTTTGTTTTTTGTAACTATTTGTTGCGTTTATGTTCATTTAACATTTTTTAAGTATGTTTATTGTGTTACGTTTGTTTATTTTTATTTTATAAGGAAAAATTAATACACATTACATTTTTTTTAATAACTATTCAAATTATTGTTCTGTATAGTTTAATAAAGTTTAAATTATTTTTTTTACTAAAACGTCTTAATATATTTACCTATTCTAAATTCCTAAAAAATAAAAAAGAAATCCTCTATTTCTATTTTTTAGACCCACCTCTATAACACCGAGGCAATTAAACTTCTAAGAAACCATAGTGCCACTACGCTAAGGTTAATATATAACTACTCTTAGAAATAACAGTATTTAAAAATAGAGTGAATCACATTGGCAAATATGTAAAACAATTTTGAATTCATGGAACAGACAATTATTGATGATAAATATACGATATGGATTTTTCCTTAGATAAACTTTTAGGAGGATTAACAATCTACACTCCCTATCTGTATTTGCCAGCGCAAAATCATTCAATATGTAATAGTTTTATCTCATATCTTCAAATAATAAGGTACTTAAGAAATTATATTTCTATGTGCAGTACAGAGTGAAAATTGTAGTTTTTTTTTCTAAATGGGGGTAGCGTATTTTTGTTGAGATGTGGTACACTACAAAATGTTGGATCAAAAGTACGGTAAAGTCCTCCTACTGTGATGACACTCCTGCGTAAGGTATTTATAAATATAAATCTTATAATATTATCGATAATAGTGTATTTCAACTATATAGTTAGTCGTTTATAAGATTTAATACTGGTAATATTGCTATTGCGGATGCCTTTAATATATTTTTTGTTTATTTATGTAAATGAACAATCATAACATTTTATAAGGGGGTTTCACGTAGGCTATAATTTTTATCAGAAGCTGTCTGTTACATGTAGTTCCTATTGCAGCCAATTGGCTTATTCTACATCTTCTGTTGTATGCAGGTGTCCCTTGAATGGCGCATATTTCGTAAATAAGCCAGTTATTATTTGGAGCTGATTTTTGCTTGTTTTCCTCAGTACTTTAGCCCTATTAGCACATGTAGGTCCAATATATATTTTGCCATGTGCTTGACCGGGTGTACTTTACCAGTGAAAGTTATGTTTTTTTCGGATCCATCTTTTGTTTTCGGTCGGAGACGGTGCTTTTTGGCACTCCTACGGACCGAAGTATTTTTGTGCTGATCCTCTTCTAGCAAGTTCTTCTGCCCTTTCATTGCCATGTATTCCCCGGTAAACTGGGGATTACATTACATTTTAATATAGCGTTTTACGGCAATAGCCTTCACAGTAAACATTTGGAAGTCACGAGGGGAGTTGGTATACACCATATCAATTTTATAAACAAATAAATAATAAAATTACTTTATTCAATTTTAAAAATATTAGTCACCTCGCACTAGTCTACTGTACAGCCTACTGTACCACTTTTTTTGCTTGATATTCTTAACTACAACAAAGTTTAAAAATCATTCAAAAGTATATCATTTAATTTTGAAGCAATTTTGGGGAAACATTGCTGACGAGCAGAACTTTTATAATAGTGAGGATGTTTTACATTATATAAGCAGCTCCTTTCTCTATATAATTTATTAAGGTCAAAACTTGTTCCTGGCTCCACGACATTTAAACTATTTTTGTTTTACAGTAAAATAGGAATACAAACCCAAACCACACACTATCAACAAAAGAAAAAAACATGAATTTTATCACATATGTCTAACTGCTGATTGTCAATTGTCTTTAGATATTTTTCGACCAATCAAAATTAAGGTTTGATTAGAGTGAACTTGAAAATAGATGATACGATTAAATCGTTCAGGATACTCTATTTTTAGAGGATTTAATCAAATTCAGGATGTGACGTCATATACTGTAAACTTTTTGGTTTCCTCAAACTAATTTGACCAAAGATTTGGCCATGTGACACGGATTGTTTAGACAAATTCCAGTTGATCTCTGACTGTATCTTATATAGCAATCTATTCTCTACCGGCTGCAAGCGTTCATCACAACAAAATTCTTTGATTAAAAGCATAGAGTAATAACTATTTTGTCCTTATTTTTACATGTGGGAAACAATACTGCTAGATTAAAAGGATGCACCTATTTATCTCGGCAGATTCATCATCAATTAGCCTATATTTGTCCACTGCTAAACGTAGGCCTCCCCTTAAAATTTTCCACCTATTTCTATATTGTGCTTCTTGCATCCAGTTTATGGTGATGTGCTTGATATCATCCGTCCATCTAGTCGGTGGTCGTCCTCTGCTTCGATATGCCTCTTGCCTTGGTCGCCATTCCAGAATCTTTCTGGTCCATCTATCATCCGTTAATCTGGCAACATGTCGGGCCCAAGCCCATTTAGCCATGGCTATTTTTTCAACTGTATCTGTGACTCCTGTTCTTCTTCTTATTTCTAGGTTTGGTACTTTATCTCTTATGGTAATACCTAATATTGATCTTTCCATAGCGCGTTGTGTAACTCTTATTTTATCTATTGTTCTTTTTGTCAGAGTCAGTGTTTCTGTACCATATGTAAGAACCGGTAAAACGCACTGGTTAAAAACCTTTCTTTTTAAACAAACTGGGATAACAGACTTGAAAATGTTATTCAATCTACCAAAGGCAGCCCATGTGAGACCTATCCTTCTTTGTATTTCAGTTGTCTGATTATCTCGGCCTAAGCGAATCTCATGCCCTAGATATTTGTAAGCTATTACTTGATGGATGCTATGGCTCTCAATCAGAATTTTACCGCTGACTACTGAAGGTTGGTCATAAATTTTGTCTTTGAGGTGTTAATTTTAAGACCAATTGTTTTTGACACTTTATAGAGCATGTGCAGCATTTTTGTAGCTTTATCAACTCTATCAGATATTAAAACGATGTCATCGACAAATCTTAGGTGGTTCAGATCTTCCCCATTTATATTAATTCCCATGTTATCCTCTCGTTCCATTTGCTTGGACATATATTCAAGAACAGCTGTAAACAATTTAGGGGAGATAGTATGACCCTGTCTAATTCCACGTTCTATTCGAAACTTCTTGGTATCTTCATGAAGGCGGCCACAAGCTGTACCAGTTTCGTAAATACTTTTAATCAACGCGATATATCGGTAGTCAATGCGGCAGTCAGCCAATGCTCGAAGCATTTTATGATGATCTATAGTGTCAAACGCCTTTTCATAATTTACGAATATAAGAAACATATGCTTGTTATACTCTGTACACTTTTCTATTAGCGTTTTTATAACTTGTAGATGATCATTTGTTCCGTATCTGGAGCGGAATCCAGCCTGTTCACAAGGTTGGTAACTATCCAGTTTGTTCACAAGCCGTTTTGTTATTATCTCCATGAATAGTTTGTATGTATGGGAGAGCAAACTAATAGGTCTGTAGTTCTTTAGGTCTGAAATGTCACCTTTTTTGTGCATTATGGTTATTATTGCATTATCCACTGGGAGGGGGTTACGCCTCTTGTCAAACAACTATTGAACATCTTTCTCAACACATTTACTAACGTTCCTCCTCCTTCTTTGATTTGTTCAATGACTATTCCATCTTCTCCAGGTGATTTATTGTTTTTCATCTCTGAGAGAGCTGATTTTAATTCCTCTGTTGTGATATCTGGGATGTTTTCTGAGCCTACATTTTAAACTTTTGGTATTTGATTTTGATCAGGATCTGGAAGTTCTTCTCGCTTATACAATTCTGAGTAAAAATCTCGAGCAATTTTTAAAATATCTTCTTTATTTATTGTAGTTTCTCTTTTTTTCTCGGCAGATTACTTTACATTAAATAATATAGCTTTTTATTTGGTGGCATTTTTGATAACGTCTACAGAAACTTATTACTTAAATCACACCACTTCACACCATTCGGATTTTAAAGTTATTGTTTAATTTTGTTTTAGAATTATTTTATTTTTATAAATACATTGAGGAATTTTTCGCTTCTTGTTTTTCTTTTTATGATATTTTTACAAATATTTATATTTAGATATATACTATAAGTTTGTTGTTTATTTTTAAATACATATTACTGGTGTTTGTTTGAATTGTTTGTTTGAAACAGATAAGAAATTTTGTTTTAGTTAAATTCATGTTTAGTAGATGATTTTAAATAATTTCAAATACGTTAACACTTTGTTATGTTTCAACAAACATTTTTTTCCAGATACAGAACATTCTATCTATCCATTTATTTAATCAGGCAAGAACATCAATCTCAGAAAACTAAAACAATAGTAGTCAGAAAAGAACCAACCAGATGTAAAATAGAAATTGTTGGCATCAGAGACCTAGACAAAGAAGTGCGAGATCAAATACAAAAAGCAAATAGACTGGCAGGATGCCTTAATAACACTATATGGCGTAACAAACACATTAACACTGAGATGAAATCAAAAATTTATAAAGCCAGTGTAAGACCAATAATGACATACGCATCAGAAACAAGACCCGACACAGCTACAACGCAAAGGCTACTGGAAACGGCAGAGATGAGAGTACTGAGAAGAATTACAGGAAATTTAGCTGAGTATTTGATTAGAGCAAATGAATGGACACAAAATAGAAAATAAGAATGGAATAACCACATAAGCAGAATAAAGGAGACCCGTGTCGTCAAAATAGCAAGAGATAAGTCACCAATCGGCAGAAGAAGTATCGGACGACCGCGCAAAAGATGGAGTGACAACCTTCCATAGAGGTATTAATCGGCCAATGAACAAGCAGAATTGCTTATAAAGAAGAAGAAGAAGAACATCCATCTTAGCACATATATATCTGCCTTCTATTCTAAGCTAAGTTCATCCAACTCGGTCCAACATGTTGTTTTATATCACCTAACCATCTAAGTTGTGGTCTTCTTTTTTGTTATTTGTAATACCATTGATCTTAGAGTATGCCTAATAGATTATTATTTAAGTCTAGCTACTTCTAACTGACATATCTCTTCTTCTTCCAGTATCATCTATTTCATGGAAGTTTTTATATGGCTTCGGCAGTTTGCCATACAGCCAGTAATGGAAGTTGATTATTCTAGCTTACATAAGTTTGTTTATACCAACTCCAAACAGTTCCAATGTTATTTTACCAGTCCCCTGTGTCGAATTTTTGATCTACGAGAATAGTCCTCTACGCAGCCTACTTCTACCTTTTAATTTATCTTGCATTACAACCTGAAGAATTTGCTACTAATCGTTTCTTATTACATTACCAAAATCTTTCTACTTTTAACCGCGCAGATCAGTTTTTTGCCTTGACGTATTCATGGCACACGCATCATCTGGCGACCACATTTCGAATGTTGATATTCTTTTACTGCCTGTTTTTTTATGGTCCACGCCACTAGTTCGTTTATATTAAGACGAAGATTATAAAGAATAGTTTTTATTCAATAAAACTTTCTCAATTCTAATACGAATTTCTAGAGTCATTCTAATTCTCATTTACCACTAGGAAATTTTGAACGATATAATGGTTTACTGTTTACACATAAACTCTAGTCTTTATTGATATTTTTGCCAATTTTATAAATGTTAAGACGCATTCCAAAATTTCTGCTAGTCAGTTTGGTTAATCGGTCATTGAAGGTCTTATACAGTATTCGAGAAACAAGACAATATCGTCTCTCCCTATCTGCTTCTCTCTCTCTCTCTCTCTCTCTCTCTCTCTCTCTCTCTCTCTCTCTCTCTCTCTCTCTCTCCAATGGAGCTGTTGCTCAAATCGTGCCCTGGCCTGCGCCGTCATTCGCCTCCAAGCATTTCTTTCTTCAGCTGCTCTTCTCCAGTTATCCACCCTCAAGATATCACTAGCATTGGTGCTTAATTCGTCTAACCACCTCTTCCTAGGTCTTTAGAGTGGCCGACGCCCCCCATATTTCCAAGGTAGTATAGTCAGCAAATCGGAATATCCAAAAATATTTTATATGTTGCCTTCAGTATCTGTCATCACTTTTCTAAGTAGATATTAGTAAATATTTAAAATACGGGCGACAAAATGCACGTCGATCGAGCTTCTTTTTGGATATTTACTTCTCCGAAATAGATATTCTACCTATTAACAATTTTTGATAGAATAATAATGTTATTTTATTTCCATTACTTGTTCAATAGTTTTGTAAAATGAGATTGTCATATTTTTTTTTGCTCTTATGTTAAATCTGCGGACCAGTCTTTTCATCTTTATCTTGGGCTATCAATATTACGTCGTCTGCGTAACAGAGTATTTTTACTTCTTCGTTTCCCATTCTGTATCTTCTTTCCTTATTCCGCTGCCTATTTCTATAGGTTCTGAACTTGTCCATCTATTCTGACTTCCCTTTTGTTGTTTTGGTAGATGTTTTCAATAGTTTTTATGATATTTATGGAAACTTCTCTATTATACAGAAGATGGATTACATCTTTGAGTCTTACTCTGTCAGATGCTTTCTTTAAATCACTCAAACACAGAAACGCTAGTCTATTATGGTCTAGTGATTTCTCAGTAATTTGCTTTATGATGAATATTGCATCTGTACACGATCTTCCAGTACGAAATTCCTGTTGTTCATTTGCTAAACTTATCCTCTAATTCATTAGTAGTATGTAGGATTTATCAAGTTTATATCTCTGTAGTCTTCTGGCCTTTTTGAATAGTAGAATTAGTTCGCCCGTTGTCAATTCTTCCGGTATTTTATTGTGTTTTATAATTTTATTGATTATTGCTGTTAATTTTCTATCATTGCTGCTCTACAATATTTCAGTAATTCGTTTGGTATTCCGTCTTTACCTGCTGCTTTTCTGTTCTTCATCTTTTCAAGTATTTTACGAACTTCCTGTATATTTATATTAAGTTCTTCAATTGTGGTAATTTTTGACATTTCCGGTTCTAGCGTAGTTTCTTATTCCTCTGCATATAGCTTTTTTAGGTAGCCAATGCATGTACCCTTTTCTTGTGTTTTGGTTCTATTAGTTCCATTACCTCCTTTCTTTGACCTCTTATAAAGCGCCATATTTCCTTTTGCAGACCATAAGAATCATGTTCAACTTCTGTCGAAAAACGTTAAACTTTTTGAAGTTATACTTCTATACGCACGTTCGACGTTGGAAATTTGTACAGGAGTGAATCGGCAAAATCATTACATATGTAAGATATAGGTAAGAGAGAGACAGAAGATATATTTTCTCTCTCTTTCTCTCTCGAGAATAAAAATGTTCCTTTTGTAAATATATTTGATATTTATTAATATTATTATTATATTACAACGTGAAACGTTGTAGACATGCTTTCGGACGAATTAATTAGGTCGAACGGAAAAGAAAGAGGAAGGAAAGCAGGTGATGAGGAGGAGGTCTTTATGAATAGTAAACAGCTAGGGATAACTCAAATTAAAAGAGAAGAGTTTAAAAATAGAGACAATATGATAATTGGCTTAAGATGTGAAGGAGATAAAATGTGAAATAAAGGATGTATGCCGAAGAGTTTAAAGAATTAAAAACGGAAAATCAGAATTTGAGAGAGAGCGTGCCTTTTACAGTTTGAAAAGCAAGATAAAAGGTAGAATTAATGCAGAACAAGAAAAACTTGAGTGATTCTAAGGATGAAGGAATTTATATAAATGATAATAATAATAATATCGTACGGAGAGAGAACAACATTAAGGCGGTATCAAGGGGGAAGAGGACTTATGGACATAGGTGAGCAACTAGATGAACAGGTTGTTAATTTACGAATTTATTTTCAGGTACAGGCTGAGACATCTACTCTACATCGAGCAATCTGCGCAGTAGATGATACAACGATAATTAAACTGCCGCCCAATGAGATCAGCCAAGAATATGTCGACAACACAGCGTCGAACTATTGGTTGACATCAGGAAATATGTTTCCCGAGATCGAGGGTTTCCTACTTGCCATTCAGGATCAGGTTATTTCAACTAAAAATTACCTGAAGTATATTGTTAAAGATCCCCAAATCCAAAATGATAAATGCCGATATGGATGCCAAGTCCAAAAAACCATCCAACATCTTACCGGTGGCTGCCAGGCGTTTGTCGGTACTGGTTATAAAGAACGCTATGACTCGGTAGAAAAGATTATCCACCAAGAACTAGCTGACAAACTGGGACTTCTCCATCTTCCTTATTATCAATGCTTGTCCCTGGCAGAATGCACTGTGCTCACAGACCAACCAGTGGCACATAATAGACGGGATCCCATACTAGTTAATAAACTTACTAGGCAAACTACACTTATTGAAGTGGCGATACCCAACATTAATAAATTACGTGTTAAATACAACTAAAAGATCGCCCAGTACAGAGATCTAGAAATACAAATTAGGAGACAATGGATCATGAAAAGTACCCAGACAGTACCTATTATTATATCTACTACTGGTGTTATTCTAAAAAATCTCCTAGAGAACATAAAACAGCTGGGTCTAAATAAACATCTCTATAAGGCCATGCAGAAAGCCGTACTCTTCGGGACGTCCAGATGTGTAAGAAAATTTTTGGGAGATACTCCAGCATACCAAGTCACTTAGGACTCGATAACACAGAAAGATCCCCACTAGAGCTCAATCTTTTTGATACCTTAGGTATCTGGGATGAGTGAATTTTCTCCTTAGAGGGACTGTGGGTCGTATGGCTAAATCTATATATGCTCTGAAGCACGGGGATGGCTCGTTGTCATTTTTAGAAATGAAAATACCGTATGTCATATAAACGATGATTTGACAGTAATGGAGAATAAAATGTAGGGGGAATTGAGAAAAATGCAGAAAAAACATTTAAGTCAAGATAAATCAGTAAAAATATCACAATAGACTGCCCAATATGGCATTGAAACCAAACAGAAGGGTAATTAGAACAATCGGCAAACTAATCAAACAGGAGAGAGAATTCTCTCTCCTGTTGCCGACCAGAATGTAGCTTCGACTTTTTTAAATAATTTTAAACTGTTTGTCCTTGTTTAGTGTAGTGTTATGTTCAACTTTATGTTTTTTAATTTTATGTGTATGACATTCTGCAATTGTTGGATAGCCCAAAATTGACGAAATGCCCCTGAAGATGCTCTAGGGAGCTAAAGTACTTGGGCAAGATTTAATTAATAAAACTGTGCTCGATATCTGCCTTTATTTTATCAAAGTTCATTTATTCGAGCATTCAACCTTGTATTAATTTTTTTTTTGTTATAAGTACAGTTTTTTAAATACTGTTTCTCATATACCTACATATTCAATAATATTAATTATAAAAATACTTTATCGGGACCATTGTGTTGTCATCATTTTTCTGTAAATTTTTAATTTTTTTCGTTAATGACAAAACAGTCCTTACTTAAAAAAATATATTAAAAAAAGTAGTCTTGTTAGAAAAAAAAATTATAAAAATAATTATTCAAAAAAATAATTCATTGGTTGATTAAATTTTTAAACGTTTTGTAGAAAGGGGGGGGTGAACTTAAACGAGTGGAAATCCCCGATATAAAATCCTGTCTACGTCACTGCCTGTTAGTACTAATACTGTACGTACAGAAAGGTAGTAAACAAATCGAATTAAAGCGAGTATTTTTTATGATCTTTAAATTTGCAAATGGTGTAAATTGTGACAGGTTTATATTCTAGAAAGACAATGCATCTATAAGCAACAATTCCTCTGTCAAATTTTTATTCAAAACATCCCTTTCGGATTACGACTATTGCTCGGTTCGGCAGCGGGTTCTAATTTTGGCGCGATTCTGACAGCGTCGTCGCGTGACGTCACTTTGTACACTGACGCCTGTTCGAAAGCGGCGAGTCGGGACTTCAGTTTCCGAAACTGGTGCATGGTATGATGACGGAAAAAGGTGGTTGCGAAATTTTCTTGTCGTAAAAAGCGTCGCGCCGAATTTTCCGGATCGAATCAAAGAAAAGTTATTTTAGACCAAAATATAAAGGCAAAAAAAGGTAAGAAAGGCTAGTTGAAATAGAATTTTGGGCTGTTTTTTAAATGTTAGTCAAAACAAGATACTTTAAATAGCTCCAGAGCTTATTATAAATATTTATTTTTGAAACATCTTTACCGTTCGAATGCTTGCATTCCAATAACTTTTTTTTAACTGAAATATTGAATGCTACGCCCAAATAATATTGTTCGAGTGTTAAAAATTAATAACATCTTTTTAGTGTGATGATTTTATATTTCATTATAAAATATTTAAAAAATTAATGTGGATTAGTTTCACAAGTTAAGTTTAAATATAATATAAGTATATTTAAAGCGGCTTCTTTATTTTTTGTACTATATGGTTCTTGCAAAACTACTGATGAATATTTTCATTAAATATTTCTACTACATCTTTTTCATTTTACTTAATAGGCAAAGCACTTGTTTAATTATCAGCGTTCTTTAGGCCGCCCATTGCTTCTCCGCATTTGGTGATTTATCTCAAGACATTCCATTAAATTTTTCTTTTTTGTACTCATGTGTTAATCGGATATTTTTGCACTGCCTTCATTTTTTTCTTTACCATATAAAGTTTTGCCCGTTATTCATCTTTAACATTTTCATCTTCATGGTTTCCATTATTCGTTTTGTTCCATTATTCTATCACGTCTTGTTTCTGCACAGTACGTCTTAATGGGGCGTATATTTTATCGTCTTGTACATTTTAATTTTTAACATTTCAGAACAAGATTATATATCTGTTTCTTTTACGTATTGCCATTATTACCTCATCCATAATGATACTCACTAGTACTGGGCTTAGTGAATTACTTTGTCTCATACTTTATATACTTTAATGGGTTTTGATTGTTCTCATTAAGTTTCCAGCATTTCCTTGTTGCACAGTGATTCGTTAATATCCTCCAGCTGAATTATATCAAAAGCTTTTCGTAAGTCTACGAAATAGACGAATGCTGGTGTTTATATGTGATACATTTTTATGATATTTGTTAAATAATAAATACAGCCTATTGACATAATCTTCCAGATTTAAACCTTTGTCATTATGTTGCGAATGTTGTGAGTGTATTTATTTTGTTAGTTATCACTTTTGTGGTAAAATTAGGCATTGTGCTGAGAAGATATATGCTTCTTCATCTTCTTCACGTCTCTATCAATCCGACGAATTATACGACGTTGGAGATCACCATTGTGAAGGCTTCTCGATCTTCTGCCACATGAAATAATTGTCCTGCTTTTGATATCTGAGTCCATTTACGAATGTTTTTTAACCAAGAAACCTGTTTCTTTAGGCCTTCTATTTTGCCTTCAAGGATCAGTTGTAGTATTCTATATCGATTTCCCCTCACTATATGTCCCAGATAAGACAGCTTCTGGTGTTTAACAGTCTTTAGAAATTCTCTATCTCTGTTGACCCTCCTTAGTACTTCCTCATTCGTTTTTCTTCCTGTTGAAGATATTTTCAGCAGTCGTCTATGAATCCACATATCTAATGCCTCAATTCTGTTTATGCTTGATACTTTTAGGGTCCACACTTCAACTTCATACTAAAGTATAGACCAAATATAGCACATAACCGTTCTTTGTCTTAATGCAATTACTATTTTTGTTGGAAATAAGCCACAATTTAAGTTTAAAATAAGTTTATTTTTGACGTTTCGATTTCCACTTTAGAAATCGTTCTCAAAATACAAAATATTAATAAATTAAACAAATCTTGTTTTTTGATATTTGGTGAAAAAGACTTGCAAATACTTATAAACAGGGTGACCGAAACATGTGTTGAATATGGGATAAAACTTAATACTTCCAAAACAAAACTTGTGGTCAGGTCAAAAAAACAGAGTTACATCCAATGAACATCAGAGCGTATGGAATAGAGTTAGAAAGAATCCACAATATCACCTATTTGGGGACAATGTTACCGATAATGGGATATAAGCAAAGAAATAAGAATACGCATTGAAAAAGCCATAGCCACCTTCTATAAATTAAAGAAAGTGTTGTTTAACTTGAGAATACCCGTCATAAAAATTATAGCATGCAATGGTATACCCAAGAGGAAAAAACCTCATGATAATATCCCGACATGGTAAGTATTTGGTCTAACATTTAGTTTACTCTCAATAAACAGAAAACTCTGATTTTGTATGTATGTTATTTAAAAATATAAATGATGTATCCTCGATATGTTATTGACTTACTAATAGTGGTATTTATTTAGATTTATATTATTCACCAACTAATAAAAAAACAAAATTTGTTTAATGTATTAGTATTTTGTATTTTGAGATCGATTTCGAAAGTGGAAATCAAAACGTCAAAAATAAACTAATTTTAAACTTAAATTTTGGTTTATTCCCAACAAAAATAGTAATTGCATTAAGATGCCACAAGAAAATAGTTTTCAACAAAAAAATGTTTTTATTTTCATAAAAGTAGTTTTAGCTGGTCCAATTAACATTAAACAATGTTGGGGACAAAATGCATCCTTGTCTGATTCCTAGTTGTATAGAGATTTCGTCGGTGTAATTGTCTCCAATTTTTACTACATCAGTTTGATTCCAGTACATATTTTTAATTCTTCCTTTTGTATTTCTTCTAAGATTATTTACAGTTTGCTAAGTTTTTCTAGAACTAGAATCCCTTAACATTGAATCACTTTCAGCGCACTTGGTTTCCCATGACTTGCTTTTTGGTTTTAATTTCTTTTTTCACTATATATTTATACAATTACTAGTGATTTTGCCCGTCACCATGCGACGGGGATGCAATGAATTGCATCTACAATCACTCCACTTAATTTTTTCTGTCTTTCTCCTATTTAAGGCTAGGACGACAACAGAATAATATTTTAATCTGTTGTACAACTTTCATAACAAATAAGTCACTTTTGGAGAGTAGTTGAACTTTTTGCGCAAAGTCGTCTTACGAAATCGACCTACGTATAAAACAAGCGTAATTCTAGTTTGGCAATTTATTTGTTGGGAAACTCGAGTTATGTATTATATTTTTTACCGATCACCAAAATTTTCAAAAGATTTAAAAATAAAATTTTTAAAATAATAAATTTCTTGCATGATAGGGCCGTTCTTTTCACCTGCAGATAAGTATTGTCCGATCTGACAGATAGTTATCTGAAGGATAGAAATTTATTTATAAAATAAAATGTACCCGTCTTTTCACGTCAAATTATGTTGCGGTTACTTATCTGTAAGATAAATGTAAAATTTATTTCGGAACACACCAATATTTAATTAATTGTCAAAGAAATCACAATAATGTTTTAATATTTCTTTTGATTATAGAATTTGTGGTGGCAGGAATAAATAAAATTATGTAGAGAAAAATTTAATAACGAATAAAAAAATAATAAATGTTTAATGATTCTTCTCAAGTTTTTCCAAAAAAGGTTAGCTCAAACATGTTCAACTTCAAAAACTTCAGTCGTGTCTTCATTTAGCAATTCATCTTCAAAATTATCTTAATTTTGATCTCTCGCTAGGTTGTACTCGTAGAATGTTGCTGTAGATTAGAACGGCTGAATTTTTTCAACCTTAGAGCCACTTTCACTGGATGAAATATTACCCTTCTCCTCCATACATAAAAAGTTATGTTGCATATCTGGTTCTAATATGAAATCCATTATGGAAATTGGAGGGTTTAGCGGACTTCTTAACAATGGCTTTACTTTATAATCAGAATTTCCTTGTAAGAATCCATTTCTATTATCTTCATTTAAACTTCTTATCGAGAATACAGGATTATTTATTCCTACCTAGTAGGTACCTAGAAAAACATATCCAAGAAGTATCACGAAATTCTCAAAATTTAAACTCAATATTTCATATATTATATAAAAGATTTATTGAAAGTTTTGGAAATTTTCTACTACACTCTGGATATTTTGTATTCTTACTCTGAGTCTTTTTATATATAATTGAATGTATTTTATAATTATTAAAAGAATCTTACAACCTAGGTACTATGTGCATATTTTTCATTTTGGAGTCTGATATTACTATTATTGAATCAATAACACCAATATCGCTTGAAAAAGAACACTTAATGGACACTAAGTAGAAAAAAGCGTGGAATCACCACATAAGCAGAATGTGGGGGAGATTTGTGTCGTCAAAATAGCAAGATATAAGTCACCAACTGGCAGAAGTATTGGACGACCGCGCAAGAGATGGAGTGGCACTTCCATGAAGGCGTTAATCCGCCAATGAACAAGCAGAATTGCTTATAAAGAGGAAGAAGAAGAATAATAAAAAACAATGCATTATACTCTACATTAGACAGTCGTTGGGTTTTTTTTTTAAATAAAATCGTTCTTCTTTTTCCGTGAAAACTGTGTTTTGTAGTTTTCTTTTTGTGGATTTTGTGTGGCAATTCCCCCTTTAAGGTCTAGCACTAATCAACCATTATTCTTATATCTCATCTTCCTTGGTAACGTCTCTATATCTCCTTTATGTATTGATGTAACCTCTCTCCCTGTTTCTCGCTGACGCTGACAGCTCCAAGATTTGCCGCTTATATTGCATCTCAGTTTTTTTATAATTGTCGACCATGTTAGCTACAATTTAGTTGTAGTTTGGAGACTTGTTGTTTCTAAAGAAACCGTCTATGACTTTTACGAAAGAACTCCATGCTTCAGAATTATCCTGGGTGTTCGGGAACAATCTATTCGATTTTATGGTTTGAATTTGAGGGCTTACAACAATTTCTTCTTTAAGTTTGGCTTTAGAAAGTGCAAGAAATTGTTGACACATGTATTTAAAGCAGTCACTTTATTTAACGTAATGTAAATTTCGTGCTCGACTGTCCTACTCGCACAAAAACCTGAATTCAGACTGCTGACCCAAAAACATTTTGAGGTATCCACAACAATATTCGCTATACTTTAGTTTATTTAGCAACAGCTCAAGATTCTCATACGTTTCCTTGAAATGCACGTAGTGAGCAACAGGCACCGAGGCATAAGTATTACTATTGTGCATCAAGACACCCTTCAGACTTCTCTTAGAAGAATCAATAATTAACCGACATGATATGGAATCGTAATTGTCAGCTACAAGTTTCATGACTTCTTCAGGAATATATTGCAATATACTAGTGAACCGTCTTGAGCAAAATATTCCGCGAACTCTTTTTCACGATGCTATAACACGAAAATGTGGTTCCTGGAGCCAACAAATTTTTATCTTTCAGTCGTGATCCTAAGATTTGTGTAGCATTCTTGGATAGGCATAAGTCTTTCACTAAGTAATTTAGTTCATCTTGGATAAGCTGTTGAGGTTGATCTACATCAGGACTGAATTATTCGTCTTCATCGGTTTTTACGGTTGAACTTTCATCTGATGATTGCTGTTGGATGATATGCAGAAAAGGTGAAAGAATGGGGATTACTGGACCACGAAGTACAGGTCTTTTAGTAGACAAAAAATCAGGATACTGAATTGTATATTTATTTTTCGAATTGAACCCCTTGATATCGCATGAGCAAAAGTAAGAATGCCGAAGAGCTACGTAAAGCACATCTTGTGTGAAGCCCAAGGTTTGTCTTGATAGGTAACCAAGTTTTACACTGAAGTAAGTGTGATAAGCTTTCTTGATAATTTCTGTTATGTTTCGTTCATGCTTTACTATCGTTAAATCACCATACACGTAACAAATATATCAGGATTGTTTTTACACTTTATTGATGACATTATGATGTACTAACCACTCAAAAACAAAACACAACTCGATGTTACTCACAACTGACGCTAACTAACTATTTTGTAAACAACTACCATCGGCAGTGTTGCCATTAAAATGAAATAAACATATTATATTAAAAGATTGTAAAATATTTTCTATCGCTGTATAAAATATTTTAAAGAAACAATTTTAATTCAATTTACAAATTATCAATAAGGTACTTTTTTGCTTTAATACAAAATATCTTACAAGGTTTTTTATTTTTGTGAAAAATCTTGACGGGATAGGCTCAAACCAAATTCACATTCAGAATCAACGTATTAGCAGCGTACCCGTATTAGCTAAGGACATTTATCCAATTCAAAACACCAAAAACCATGTCGGCCTATGTAATAATTAAACCGAATATAGCAAATATATATTGCGGGTGTAATTTCACAGTCATATAAATTTCGGTACTATTTGGTTGTAACTACTTCAGACATCTTTAATCACACTTTTTGTTGTTAGCGTTAAGCCCCGTTGACATGGGTAGTGAATCACGAAGAAGAGCCACACTCCTGGTAAGTGAATCTCAATAACTTGACGACTTCAGTAATGCCTCGTTCGTGAAGAGAGTTTACACGGCAAATATTTGCTTCAGTGGCTACTATTTAGAACTTGGGGGCAGAAGCACGTCAAGTTATGTGTTTAGTGATAGCACACAGGATTTCACAAAATTTGAAAGAACACAAGAAAACGTTTACAAGGGAGTGGATTCAACAAAGAAGTCATACTAATTTAATTAAAAAAAATTCCAAGTTCCCGAAGATTTTAAAAAATTGCTTAGAGTGTCGGAACACCATTTTCAATATTTATTGGAACTTTTTAGCTCCAAAATTCGAAAAAAAAATTACTAATATGAGAGAAGCTCTATCGGTTAAACTGAAATTGCAAGTAACACTTCGATATTTAGCTAGTGGAGACTCTTTTAAAAGTTTAGAATATTTATGTAAAGTCTCAAAATTATCAATAAGTAAATTTATAGGAGAAGTTTTAGATGTAGTAGTGCGGTATTATATCCATCTACATTCTCAGTTTTATTTACATCAGCCACTGCATTGCTTGTCGATGCATAGCCTTCACTCTTGTTCGTATTCTCTAGTGTTGCCCAAATGCAAGAACAAGACGAGACTTAGACAGTCTTGGTCTTGCGCCAATACACCTAGTCTTGGTCTTGGTATTGCACTCCCGGTCTTGGTCTTGGTCTTGCAGCAAGAGTCTTGCAAGTCTTGCAGTTACCCATTAGCCTATTGCTATTTATTAAACGTTACTAGAGGAGTTTGAACCACGATCTAAGCGATCCGTGCCTATGCTCTAACTAACCCAGCTATCTACGATGCCCCACGAAAGTCAATCAAACATGGTTAAAACACAAAAAAAACCCAATTAATGACATAAACTTGACTGTATTTTAAAGAACATTTTCTGTCTAGAAAGGTATTGATAGACCTCCACCTTATATGAAATGGAAATCTTAAAAAAGATTAGTACGTGGCAAAAATCCACATACAAGTATCAAGGGCACATATTCTTTAGGTGATAAGATAACAAACTATAATCCACTTATTAAACCGAAAACGCAAGAACAAGACAAAGACTGCAAGACCAAGACCGATTTTGGGCAACACTAGAATTCTCGCTGTCTTTCCTTTTACTTACTTGATTAAAAGCTACACCATGTTTTTGTTTTAAGTTGGCATACAAATTGGAGGTATTTTCTGATGTTTTTTAAACTTTAGAGCAAAAATTTCAGCAGATTGCTCTTTATTAAGTTTATTAAAATTCAACCAACCGTTGCTTTTGGGTGGTGCCATTTTTCTTTCTAGTTTTATTAAATACGAAACAATGTTTACCCTATGCCCATAATAAACTAAATAAAGAACAGAAAAGAAAACTCGGTACTTATTATAAACACACATCATAGGACATCATTTGAATTGGATATTGACCTCCACCTTTCACTGCTAAACGTCTGACTACACGATCCAAAAATCAAACAGTTTAATCTTCTAACAATCGTAATTATTTACATTCGTGAAAATAATTTACTCTTCGTATTTTACGAATGTAATAGTTTAAACAAAGCGTAGCTTACGAAAGCGTGGCTCACGTTAGTGATTCACTACCCATGTAAACGCGGCTTTAATCTGTGTTGCCACTACTATGATATGTATTTGTTCTCGCAGTATTCTCGAAATTTCAATTTTCTTGGCAAAAATTAAAATAAAAAGAAAGTTTATATCTTTCAAAAGTTTATTGCTTTTTATATATCTCACATATTTTGGGATTATGTACGAAAGCGAACATTCTAAAATGATAGAAAAAATATTGTTTTGGCACATATTTCGTGCACCAAAACATATTGATGTTAGTAGTTGCGAGCAAAGTTTAAAAAACCGAAGGTATTAATCACTTCAACGTAACAAGGACAGGTGGTTTTATTTTTAAGTTCTATAAATATCATTTTTCGATTTTTATGTGAACAAATATAAAATAACTTTAAGCTATCTTATTAAGTACTTATTAGCGTAGGAAGTAATAACAAAACGTAACACTGTAAGAACATTAAACAATAAGTCTAAATCCCAATTGTAAAAATATCAATAGTTTCTAATAGATCGCACATTACTTATTTCGGAAATTGATCGGTTTTGAAACCTAAAAATTTATTCTTCGGCATAGCTATAACTGATATGCGAAAGTAGTTAATAACAATAACAATAAGAACATACTTTATGTTATTGTATTTTTAGATTTTATGTAGAAGTATGTACAAATTTTTTATAAGGTACCAGAGATAAAAAAAATATTAAAAGTTATTCCTCTTTTAAAAAAAATTATGGCAGGTGTAATAAGATTTTAAACATTGATTACTCGCCTATTTACAAAAAAATTCTCTTGAAAAACCTCCATATATAATATATATATATATATATATATATATATATATATATATATATATATATATATATATATATATATATATATATATATATATGTATATATATACATAAATATTACACTGAGCAACAAAATAAGTGCATAAAGGCATAAAGGCACCTTAAAATTGGGACATTTTTGACGTCTTGAATTTCCTAAACCTGTTGTCAGAGTTGAGTGATTTTTTTATTATATTATAGCCTTATTCTTTAAGAATATCGCTGTAATAATATTGTTGCTAGGCAGGTTAATGCCATTGTATACTGGGTGTAAAAATAATACTCAGTTTTTTTCTATAAGTTCGGAACAACCTGTGGAATACTCTCGCATGGCGTGTGTTAAGTACCTGGCCATAATACAACGTCGTTTACAAAACTCTTTGTTTCCTCATTACTTTGAGATGATTTTAAATTTATATTTTCTTCTTTTATTTCATCTTCACAATCGGTATTGCTTGGTTTTTCCTGTTGGTCTTTTTATATTTATATTAGATATTTCTAGAATTTAAACAGGTGACATTTGTGAAAATGATGACGATTGTTGTAATTGTTCTCCATCCCCAATTAAAAAATTTCCAACGTCCTTTTCATTTGTTTTGCCACTTTATCTCGATCTGCTTTTCGTTTTATTTCTTCACACCCCGTAAAATTTATTTTACTCAAAATCTCAATCACAATTTGTGGTATTTTATATTATATATTATTTTAATTAAATAATATAATACTTTTATAAAAACTATATACTTAAAAAAAAAAGACCAAAACGGTATGCACGGCGGAGAAAAACATCTTCGGTATGACGTGGATGGTGGAAAATATCAACCCTGGTATACAATCAAACCAATAGATTGTGCAGCTGTGAACAGCGTCTAAACCCATAATGGGCGGCTGCCTTATAACTCGTCCACATGTAAGCGTGAACTTATAATTTTGATATAATTATATCATTTATATTATCCCTTTACCGTGTTATGTCAGATTCACACTGTGTAATAAATGACAATTAAAGGATTTAATGTTGTGGTTTTTGAGAATTCTTCGACCTCCCGAAGAATACATATCTAGATCTCTCTGCATAGAGCGGAGATGCAGCACAAGTTGGTTTTTAGAAAACTAGTGATTTTGCCAGTCACCATGCGACGGGGATCCAATCAATTGCAAACTACAGTCACTCATTACTACAGTATTTAGGAGAAAGAGGACTTTAAGTGAGCAATTACAAAATCAGATTACCAATTTACGAAGTTATTTTCAGATGCAGGCTGAAACATCTACATTGCATGGTGCGATTTGTGCAGTAGATGACACAACACCGCTTAAATTGAGAGAATCAGTATTTCGCATAAAGAATATTTATGCTTCTTTCTAATGAGGAAAAGAGGAAAAAATGCGTACTTGGTTGGGTAAACCTATACATGGGCGACATCCTAATGAAGTCAGTCATGACTATGTCGACAAAACGGAGTCGAACCAGCGGTTGACATTGACAAAAATGTTACCTAAAACAGAATGCTCGCCATTCAGGCGATCATCAGTTTATTCCAACCAACAATTACCTGAAATATATCGTCAAAGTTCCTCAGGTTCAAACGGACAAATGCTGATATGGATTTCAAGCCCAAGAGACCATACAACTTTTTATTATCATACTGGGGGCTGCCAGGCATTTGCTGCAACTGAATATAAGGAAAGGCATGACTCAGTAGGAAAGATCCTCTATCAAGAGATTGCTATCGAACTGGGACTTCTCCAAACCAATCCTCTTCCCTATTATCAATACGTTCCTGAGAGTATGCTTGAGAATTATAACTACAAGCTATACTGGGACGCACTGTGCTCACAGACCAAAGAGTAGCGCATAATAGATCAGATCTCATATTAGTTAATAAATTACCGAAACAAACAACAATAATTGATGTGGCGATACCTAACAACAGTAATAATTTTCGGTAAGTTTAGCCCCCCCTATTATGAATTTCTAGATCCGCACCTGAGCCGTATATGTTTAATAAAATATTTAAAAATCCGAATGTATTACAATTGTTCAGAACGAACATTTTCGGTCTTCAGTGAACCTAAAAAATATGTAATCCCACTAAGAAAAAAACACGTGGTTAATTTTTGACTAATAAAATATGTGGTTAAAATTACTTATTTAGAATTACTTGCTTACTTACTTAGAAGTATTTCTTATTATAAACATATATTTGCTTACCAATTTTCAAGACATTCCGAAGTATGCCTCAGATCTTTAGATGTAGCGTCCGAAGGTAAATTTTGCGATATTTCTCATTTACTCCTAGATCAGTCAATTATATCTGCAACTCAATAATTATTTGCACGCAGACGTAATCAGTGTATTCATTAATGTTTACTCAGACGAAACATTCAGCGACTATTCTTCCTTGTCGACATCAAAGATGCCCACGACCCACGCGGCGTCTGTTCTTGGAAATGTATCACCACTTTGTGGAAAATCGGCAAAGGACTTTGTTTTAAATTTACCTGCACTACGTTTCTGCCTACACCATTATATTCTGTATTATGATACCAGGAGTGTTTTTTAAGTTTTTGGCAAAAAGAACCTACGTAGTACGTAGGTCGCATATAAATACAAATTTTTACCAGCGACTCGTATTTCCCCTTTTCGTTTGATAAGTTATTAATAATTCGGTACCTCGGAGGTAAAGGACACTATGTCCATTTTCTTACTTTTTCAGGAGAGCAGTTTTAAAATTTTTTAAATTTGTAATCAGTAAATACTCAAATGTTTCTTATATTTAACCAAGATTAATATATTATTATTGTGGTGTATATAATCGTCTTTCATTCCATGAAGTGTTATATACTTGAGGTTTACCGTCCATTATTTAAAATTTTTTTTAAAATGTGTAGTTGGACATAGTGTTGTTTACCTCTAACAACTTTTTTAAATTATGTGGCATTGCATGTTAAGGTCTTTACGAAATAAACAATACAAACACATTAAACAGCCTATACTATTATTTTATTAGAGGTAAATATTATAATGTTATAATAATTAAGTAAAATTATAGACGACAAGTTTCAAAATTGTTAAAGATGCTCCATATCATCTTCATCTTCTTGTGGGTAATCGTTTGTGGCTACATCGCTGTGTTAAATTTTGATAAAACGCATGACAAACTGACGGAACAAAAGGCAGTAGTGCAATTAAGTCATTGTACTTTTGTTTTGTGATTGGTAATGGGATTACTGAGACTTGATTTAATTGGGCTGGAAACGTTACTTGCTGTCTTCGATACCTCATGAAGTCCACTTCATACATATTTTGATTATTGAAATCGGTCTTATAAAAGAACTTTCCAATGTGTTCTTGTTGGACTTGTAGGAAAACACATGTTGACAGTAGAACAGACAGTCTTTATTAACATTTTTTTTTCTACTTACAAAAGGAGGATTAGATGACAATTTCTTATCGAACAGCGTTTTAAAGTTTTTGAAATCTGCAAGTTCCATATTGTGTACTATGTATTTACCTGATGTTTGCCTAACTAGTTGTTGCCAGTCCCATGGTGTTAAAATGGCCAAATTGGAGAGTTTCTTTCTATTTCTTTCGATTAAAGCATGAACAGTGTCTGCTTCCATATGTGTGTGCCCTTTCAGTAAACACTTTTGAGTGATCGTCTTTATTTGCAGTATCCAAAAATAGCACATTATAATAATATTTATTATATAAGAGCACTTATATTTTTATTTTGTCCATAGCAGTTATCGGTCCAAAGAGTGATGTCCTCTACTTGACTACCTGGAATTGTATTGTCAGCCCATTTCAAAATTGACGAGGCAATTTCATTTGCACCTCGGGCCCCTTTCGATTCGTCCCACATTATACATTGTACAGAAGAATCACTGGCATCATTTAATGTAAAATTTAATGTCCAAAGCTTCCTTTTGTAGAAACTAATACAATTGTTTGTTAGTGCTAAAGGCAAACATTTTTGCAAATCACCAGATAGTACTTTGTATTTTGGTGACTCTTTAGCTATTATAAAGTCCAATTGTTTTAAGTTATACCGAGTTTTAGATTCAATTAGGTGAGCATCATGATCAGCCTGTACACTGGTTAGTTCATCTGCACTAAGATTATTTTTTAATTGAGCGGTGAATGTACTGCATGTATAGCAAATGTCTCTTTCGGGCGGTTTAAACGACAACTTGAAATCTTTATTAAAAATATCTGCGTACAACCACTTTTTTGCTCTGAGCTTTGGATCTACATGTCTTTCATTGTATTCACCAATGTACAGTTGATACATCTTTTCTATTATAAGTTCTGTGCCCAGATAATCTCTCTTACTCCTTTCTCTGGAATAATGACTCTCGTATTTTGGAAATGATTTAATATGTTGATGTATACTATTTATGGTTTCGGTAGGAGTTTTATTGGTTGGCGTGTGTCTACCTCTTTGATCAGCTTTTATTAAACCTCCTGGCTCAATTTTTTTCAACATATTTACTACTACTAAATTAGATATACAAAGTGTGTTTAAAAACATAACCTTGCACACCTTCAATAGCTGATTGTTCAATCTAAAATGGTAGTGTAGTGTATTATTTTTAGATTTGGTAGAATTTAGATCTTTTTTCTTGATCGAAGAGTAGGTTGGATGTCGATACCTGAGAAGATAAATTGCTTTTTAAGATCTGAAACGTTTGTCTTAGTCCAGTATGAGTTAAAAATTTTTTGTCTTTCGTATTCTGGCAATCTTTCAGAGCATTTCATGTGACACATGCAGGCCCAATTTTGTTCATGTACTACACGTTTTTTACCTTTTTGTTTGCACTTAGTTATATTTTGTACCTTTCTTTTAACACTTTTGTCTTCTTCTAAAATAACTTCATTATGTTCATTGAAATTGCCTCTATCACTGCTTAGGGATAAATCGTCCTGAAGATTTTTTTTATTGCCCCACTAATCGTAGGAGTAATAATAGCTTTCTCTTTTACCTTTGTTTTCGCTGGTTTACTTATACGTCTCATATCATTGTCGGCCGATTCTGAGCTTTCACCACTTAGAGGCTCATAGATTTTATCAATATCCGAATTTTCATCTCCAAACAAATTATCATTTTTGTCCACTTCTTTCTTATAACGAATATATTATATCAAACCAGCTAAAAAAAGGACTTGAATCGTGTTTTATTCTAATTTATGAAAATATTTTAATTAAATAATGTTAAAAAATAAAAAATTTAGACATGACTTTAAATTATTATGTTTAATTTCAAATCGAGAGCTATCATTCGTTTCTCGTAAAGTGTAGCACAAAACTGTATTGAGTTGTGGCATACTAGAATAAATAAAACACACTGAAAAAATTAAAAATTTAATTTAAAATTAATACAAAATGAATAACTTTTACAGTGAACAAGTGTGGAATTTAAATATATGTATTATAATTCGAAACTGCTGAAATAATAGTATTTTGTCATATCTCGATTATTAAAAAATTCTTCAAACATTTTGGACAATAATTCAACCGTCTCTCTGGTTATTAAATTTATTAGATACCGTTTTTTGTTGTTAATAATAAAAATAATATTTATCTAAACACATCTTTAAACGTTAATTTTTTTTTATTTAGATTTAGTGCAATTCCGTTATCTGTGATGGCAACAATGAATTGTTTCACGAACCATTGTCTCCAGTCTGAACCAGAGATATGCAAGAGAGGCTCTCTTATATATCTCTGGTCTGAACACTGGTTTACATTGGGAAAAAAAAGTGTACCATTTTTATATGACGGGAAGTGTACAAGGGTACATAACACTATGTCCGGATGGTAAATGACGGTGTCATAACACCAAGTCCACATGGTGTTGTTTACCTCTGACGGGAAGTGGACTTGGTGTTTATTAAAAAGTCGGTAACTTGCCGTAAAATTGTCTCTGGACATAGTATGCTTTACCCATGTGTAGAGCCAGAACAATTATATTCAAAAGTGCAATAATCTAAATTTCAATAAAAATGGACATAGTGTCCTTTACCTCCGGGGTACACAATTATTTACATTAATATATTTGCTGAGTTTAAGCTGCAAATTATTTTTTAAATTTCTATTGAAAGTTTTTCTGCTTCGTCTATTTATTCTTGTATTACCCACACCATTGCCAATAATTTTCTTTATCTGAGGGTAGAGATAGATGTTATCACTGATTGCCGCGGCTCACTTAAGATTCAAACTGGAAGAAATGGATAAGAAATAAATATTGAAATAAACAATCCCACGCTGAAAGGCATAAGAATTTCACGCTAAGAAGAAGAAGAAGACAACAGCAACAATGAGCGTCCAGATCATGTTTTAATAGTTTTATCAGAGATACAAGATAGGTTTTACAAGTAAGTCACTCATACAGTTAGTATGTCACAGATGAAGCTGCAGGTGCTATTTACTGTAATTGCAACTCCCACCTTGCAAATTAACGCGATAAAATTCATATGCCCAATACCTATTGAAAAATACTAAACCAATTATTATAGAAATAATTAGCTAGGCGGGAAAACAGTGACATTGAGAGTGCAGAACGTGTTTTACAGTTTTATCAGACATATTGGGTTTTATTGTTTTATTTTATTTACTGTTTTGCGAGTGCTACCTTGTGAATTAAACGCGATAGAAGTCATATGATTTATACTTGTTGAATACGTTTGATGTAGAAAAGTATTCAATATGTTATAAACCAATAAGACAAAACGTGGGATGTAGACACGAGTACAGAAGTTTAAATGAGACATATCATCATTATTTCGACAAGGACAGAAGTGTCAGAGTGTCAACTTTATGTCGAACACTTTAACATATATGTATATTAATATAATTCTAACATTTAAAACCGGTAATTCTGATTATATTTACCATTTACTGTTTGATTAACAAAGTAACATTAAAACATTTTAGTAATTTAGGAATTTAATTTTTGATAACAAAAGTAAATTTTGAAAATTTAACAAAAGCTAAGAACAAAAATTAACACAAATTTTACTGTTAGATAATAACACAGTTTTAAGTTAAATAAATATGAATAAAAAATGTTTATTTCATTATATTGCATTCACTATATTGCAGTGGCCAATAAAGCTTTATTTAGTATAAATTTACATGGCATTGGAACCGCCTCGCCCGTCTGTCAACTAAAGACACCGTAACTTTCCACAAACTACGAATGATATTACTGACAACTATTTTATCCTTTAAAATATTTGCCCTAATGACATAGATATAAATAGATATTTCTTTAGTAGCAGTAGCTTTACGTAACATTTTTTGAAATTTAAATTGAAAGACCATAATAACGATGATATATTATCATCATTTCTGAGAACTTGGTGCCTACAATTTTGAAAATATACTTCAGAGATTGTTTTATTTAATAAAATAATACTGAGCACAAAACCAGTTCGCGGCAATTCCAAAGTAGATAATTTTTTTAAATCTCCAATTCCATAATGGTTTTCACCTTTATAATTGTTACAGCAAAGTTTACTAAATTACGTTTTTGTTTTTATTTCCATGGAGTATTATTGGTAAAAATGTTAAAACCCTCGTATAAAAAAGAAATAAAAAGCGGTAATCAAAGTCGGCCTGGGTGTTTTTATAACTAAAAATAAAACTGCTATGGGAGAGAGTGAAGTCGCGGTATCTCTTACTCTTTGGACTTTTTCTCTCTTGTTCTATTTGTTTGGGATGGTATTTTTAAATGAAATAGTATAACAACTTTTATTTATAAACCACTGTAGATCCGGCATCGAATTTTAGTTGCCTCATTAAATTATCTCAGTTGATGAATGTTGTATCAATGAACATTTTTTAAAGCTTTTTTTACCAAAATTATCGACTCTATTATTTCTAAGGTGCTAATTTATGTAAGAGATTGAGAATAAAAATCAGAAATTAATTAATACGAGTTCTGCTCCAAGAGTATCAGATATTTGTTTATAACTTTACGCCAAAACCTTCCAGCACTTATGTAGAGTATAAGCGAAATCAGTAAATCTTCAAGAACTTACCGTATACCGCACTTACCAACGGTAAATGTCATAATAGCTTGCTTTTTTTTTACATTTTTGTGTTCTTCGTATTTTGATATCGCATGAAAATGATGGAGAAATGAAAGCATATAATTTCTATTAAGTTTTAAGTAAATGATGGATTCGACCTTTCCTTGATGGAAATTCATTTTATTTAACAATAAAACATTGAAAACTTTTATTCTTAACATTTACACAAAATTTATTATAAATTATTATCACTGCAGCTGTATCGGCAGAGTGCCTTTCTCAAGTGATCTATTTTTGGTATGCGTTTAAACTTTATGGTCTTTAACTGAATAAGTTGAGGAGGGGAACTGTTTGTCTCCAGTTGGTCATTCAGAATTATGTCTGTATTATTTAATTTGTTAATTTCCAAAGATTCTAATAAAGACAGCTTAAGGCATTTAGAAGGTGAAGTGTGTACTTCAGAAAACAACAACTTGTTGGCAAATATATTAAGAACAACAAGAGCCAAAAGAAAAAGCCCTTACACAGTGGTGTATACAAACTTAAATGTGGCGACCGCCCAAAAAATTACATCGGTCAAAGTGGTAGAACTTTTAACAAACGTATATCAGCACATAAAATGGCTTTCAATAATAGAAAATAGGTTCTGCATACCCTTTTCACCTTTTAGACCACAATCATTATTTTAATGACCAATTTCAAATTCTTCTCATTAAAATAAAGACCTATGGAAATTAACAAATTAAAAAATACAGACATAATTCTGAATGGCCAACTTAAGACAAGCAGTTCTCCTCTTCTCAACTTATTCAGTTAAAGACTATAAAGTGTAAACGCATATTAAAAATACATCACTTGAGAAATGCACTCTGTCAAAACAGCTTTAGTGATAATAATTTATAATAAATTTTGTGGAAGTGTTAAAAACAAAAGTTTTCAGTTTTCAGTGTTTTATTGTTAGATTACGTTTTAACTTTCCATTAAGTTTAAACGTCGCACAGAGTGGTATTTTACATAAAAAGCTGGCCAAAACCAAATGTTTGTTGTTTGTTTGGGTTTATATGACTGCGGACACTAAATCCATTCGCCAATCTTCCAATTTTTACTAATTTTTTCATTAGTCATTGTCTCTTATAAAATCTTATCCTAAATCTATTACTAAGTAGTATTGATCTCTAATACATAGTCTTTTTTTTTTGGTAATTTGTTTCTAGTTTTTTTTTTCTATTAGGTGCTTTTTAGTCATTTATATATAAAATAGGTGATGAGGTTCCACCAAATGTTTAAAAACTAACATTTCGGATCGATTGTTGTCCCTGAAGTAGGTAGTTATATGTAACGTTATCTGGTGCTATTCCCAAATAACTAAACCAAACAAATTTGACAGCTGTCACTTCGTAACACGTTTTGGCTACGTTTAGTTTTGAGATTTTACTACACTTTTTTGTACGATTTGTGAATTCTTTATTTTTATAATTCAATTAATTTTTGTAATAGCGGCAGTTATGAATATGCCAGAGGAAAGTAAGTACTCAATATTGAACCATTTTTTAAAACATACCCTTCTAGAACTTCAATCAAAATGAATCCCATTTTTTGTATAACTTTCAACATAAACAAATGCTTTTAGTTACTGTCTACTCATCGATCCTGCAAAAGATTTATTTCATAATAAAGGTTATACTATCTACTTTCATAAACAGTTTTCAAAGTTTTCACAAGTTTTCAACAAATTAAATAAAAACGAAAATAGTGTGAACAGTACAAGCTAATGTATGTATTTGTTATTAAACACAAGGCATCCAAATGTATAAAAATATTTGGAAAAAATAGCATTTATGTTTTTTGACCTGCATTTTTGAATCTGAAATACCTTGGGCCTTCTAGTACTTCCATTTATACCGAAAGTTACCATCATATTAATTACTTTTAAAGTTCTTCAATTGTTTTTTTTTATTTTTCATTGAAATTATTTTTTTGCTTTGCATTGCTGGTTTTTCCAAATATTTTTATAATAATAACAAATTCATACATCAGCTTATTCTACTTACAGTATTTTCGTTTGTATTTAATTTTGTGAAAACTTGTGAAAACTTTGAAAACTGTTTATAAAAGTAGATAGTCTAATCTTTACTATGAAATAACTCGTATGCAGTATCGATGAGTAGAGACTAACTAAAAATATTCGTTTATATTGAAATTATATAAAAAATTGGATTAATTTTGATTCAAGTTCTAGAAGGGTAATGTTTTAAACAGAAGCCAAAGAAAAACAAAAAACAGAACAATGTCAAGAAATAGAGTCGATATGATAACTTCAATGTTCATCGAAAGGTGAAGGAAATAGCTGGAAAGTTCCGAAAACGCAACAGCGGAAAAATAACAGATGATGAAGGCAATCTTGCCATAACCAAAAGATAAAAAGAAAGTATGGGAAGAATACTTGGAGAAACTTTTCCATGACCTTAGAACAATACAAGAACCCACCATTGAAGAAAATTTAGGTCCCGAAATCTTACCAGAAGAAATAACAGAACAAATAAAAATAATAACTGAAATATTTAATGAAATATACAAGGCAGGAAAAATACCAGTAAAGTGGCTCAAATCGGAGTTCGTACCATTTCCCAAAAAACCAGGAGCAAAAATGTGTGAAGATTATACGACCATAAGCCTAATGAGCCATCTGCTGAAGCTATTTTTAAAAGTGATCCACAAAAGATTTTACCGGAAATGCGAGGAACAAATTGCGCTTAATTAGTTTGGATTTGTGAACGCCGTTGGTACGAGGGAAGCTTTATTTAGCGAGCAGGTATTGTTTTAGAAATGTAGAGATGTCAGTTGTAATGTCTTTGCATGCCTGATTGACTACAAGAAGGCTTTCGATAGAGTCAGGTATGAACAAATGTGCTGAAGAGGACAGGGATTAACGGAAAAGACTTAAAAATAATAGCTAACCTGTATTGGAATCAATTAGCGGTGCTCCGAATAGATGGAGAATATTCAGATCAGGTCAAAATCTTAAGGGAAGTGAGACAGGGGTGCATAATTTCACCACAGATATTCAATCTGTACTCGGAGCACATTTTTGAAGAGGCTCTAAAAGATATTGATGAAGGCATCTCAATAAATGGATTTAAGCTTAATAACCTGCGGTATGCAGATGATACAATACTGTTTTCCAAAACCATAGAAGGGCAAAACTTAATGACCAAAATAACGGAAACAAGTAAAACATATGGACTAGATATAAACACCAGCAAAACCAAGCTAATGATCATCAGCAAGGAAAACATAAATGGAGCAAATCTGTGTGTGAACCAAATGAGAATTGAACGTGTCTCACAATACAACTACTTGGGAACTATAATCAATGAATCGTGAGACAATACCCAAAAGATTAAATGTCGCATCGGAAAGGCAAAAAGTGCATTCTTGACTATGAGCTCTGTGTTCAAGAGCCATGAGCTCACCCTCGAAACAAAAATAAGGCTTCTTAAATGTTACGTGTACTCAGTGCTTCTGTACGGAGTAGAAACGTGGACATTGAAGGCAGAAACTCTATCAAAACTTCAGGCTTTTGAGCTATGGTTATACAGAAGGATCCTAAAGATACCATGGACAGACAAAGTCACCAATGAAGAATTACTGCGGAGGATGAGCACAACCGCGGATTTGGTCAACATCGTGAAGGGCCGTAAGCTGCAGTACTTGGGACATATAATGAGAAATCAAGGCAGATACGAGCTACTTCAATGAATTTTGCAAGGTAAAATTGAAGGAAAAAGGGCCCCAGGACGAAGAAGAATATCCTGGCTTGCTAACCTGAGAGCATAGTATAGGAAGACCTCAACAAAGCTATTTCGTATAGCAAAAAAACAAAGTCATCATAGCCAGAATGATCGCCAACGTGCGGAACGGACAGGCACCCTAAGAAGAAGAATGTTTTAAAAAGTGGTTCAATATTCAGCACTTACTTTCCTCCGGCATATTCATAACTGTCCTCCAGAGACTCTTTAATAAAGTATCTATGGTTAGTAGTCGTCAAAAAAAGATAACACCAACTATTGAGGACAATTAGTTTTTAATGGACAGGTCATTGAACGGCTTTCTCGGTATAAATATCTTTGAACAACCACGACATGAGCCTTTTAGTAAAACTGTACTACGATATGTGTATGTATGTATGTGTACCTTGGCACCAACGTAAATGCAAAATGGGAACAGGCCACAGAAATTAAGGCGAGAATAGAACGAGCTAGAGCAGCATTTAGCAATATGAAAAAGCTCCTCATAAGCAGGGATTTGTCTCTTCCCCTAAAACTACGTCTAGTTAAATGCTACATTTTCCCGATCTTACTGTATGGTGTGGAGGCCTGGACGCTGACGGAGACGCTCACGAGAAAACTAGAAGCATTCGAAATGTGGGTGTACCGACGCATTCTTCGTATATCCTGGACCGAACATGTCACCAACACAGAGGTAATCCAAAGAATCGGAAAGGAGAAAGAAATCGTGAACACAATTAAACAAAGAAAGCTTGAATATCTAGGCCACATATTGAGACACGATAAGTACCGTCTACTGCAATTGATTGTCCAGGGAAAAATAGACAGTAAGCGAGGGCCAGGCAGGAGAAGACACTCGTGGCTCCAAAATCTGAGGAAGTGGTTCGGGCTCACATCGGTCGAACTATTCAGAAGCGCCGCAAATAAGATCAGAATTGCCATGTTAATAGCCAACGTTCGCAACGGACAGGGCACTTGAAGAAGAAGAAGAAGTACTACGATAAAACTTCTGCAGTTAAAGTAGACGAAGGGAGTTACAGACGAAATACCAATAGCGGATGGTGTAAGACAGGGTTATGTTTTGTCACGTATATTCAGAAAATATCTTTCTACATGGCAGGACAGAAGGAGAAAGTAGTAAAGAAGTAGTAAAGTAAAGAAGTAAAAATAGGTGTGATCGTTAACAAAAGCGTGCAACAGAAAAGAGTGCATTAGGCAGGTTGCAGATGGGTCATTAATATTAACACCATAAAAAAACAAAATGAATTGAAATGAATTAAAATAAAAAACAAGACCGGTTTGGAATGACATTGGTCGAATTATCCTGTGCAGCAGTTTAGAAAAGTCAAATAGCCATGTTGATCTGCAACCTCCACAAAAGAAACTGGACGTAGAAGAAGATACATTATTTATAAGCGACTAGCGAAATTTCGTTAAGAGAGATATTGTTAGCTAAACATTACTGAGAATAGTACAAAGTAGAAAAATATGTCATAATTTATCCATTTTTATAATATCTTTATCACCTAGTTTATAATTTATTTACTCTGTATTAATAACTCCTTTATCACAAACTGTATTATATCGTATATCTTAGATCTAATAAGTAATAAAGATTCCAAAAGCCTTGCTCTTCGTAAATATTGTTCATAAATAATCAAATTCATTTTCAAATTGCGATATATATTTTTATTTTATTTTATTATTATTTTTTATTTAATTTACATTCCAAATAATGTAGAATAGAATAAATAATGAAGAATATAAAAAATGTAAAGAGACACAAAATTAGTTTTGAGAAAGCAATGCAATTTTGTAACAAAACTCAAGTTGTAACCTTTTGATCGCCTCTTCTGCCAATAAATTGACTAACATATCTTAGAATTCTGTGTTATGAATTAGGATATCAATACTATATTGGCGAATATTTTACAAATCGCCACTTTTTTTGAATACCCACAATCAATTGCTGAAGTATTACAGAAGAGTTTTTCTGTTAAATATTGCCTGGCAAAAATATTCTTGTGTATGTTTAATGGGATTCTGGTCTGTGAGTTGGATGAATAGTTAATTATTTGGATATTTCCTTTATCTAGTATATTTCTTATATTTTACACGAGATCGGTTTGACAAATGAAATTTTCTGTAATTTCTTTTCACAATGGCTGACCTTCTTTGGAAAAGCGAGTCATTTTACTGGCTAGATGATTTCAGATTCTTTTTATTAAAATTTTCTAAATTCTAAATTTTCCGAACTTTAAAGTCACAAACTTTTACACTCACTAATTCGTAGTCGACGTGACATTAATTTTAAGTCAGGTACATCTGTGTACATTTTATATTTCGAAGAGTTAGAACCAAAGTAAAACGTCTTAGTTAGAGTCTAAGTATTCTTTAGCCCCATAGAATGCTAATACTGTGATCATACTGAACTGAGTTTATTAATCTAATTTATTAACTTTATTTATTATAAAAATGTTCTAACACTTAGTTTATTAAAGTCTTTATTTATACAATATTACACTAGTTTATTTCACACTATAAGTATATAATTTATTTACAACATTTATTACAATTTATATTCCCGACAATACGCGCGTTACATTTCAAAACTCAACTCGATATTATTATTCAGACTAACTGTTTAAAATAAAATCCTCTATTTATATTAAACAGCCGTTATTCTGGATTCCCTTCGAAGCGGACGGATGTTGACTTGTGCTGACCCTTCTCGAATGAAAAGGGAACGCCAGACAGGTTTCTAGCGGGTCGGAGAATCTACGAAAATATTCTTGTTTAGAATAATAACATGTTTACGGGTTAAATATGAGTCATATTTATCGTAATAATACCAACCTTGTGTTAATTAACGAGGTAGCGAGTCGTGACTAATCTTCTGCATTCTTTGTACAGTTATTGATACACCGCATAAATATACATATACAGAGAACTTGGCTACGTCTAAATTGGATATAGTACCATAAGAATCTTTTGGTATAAAACTCTTCCCACCAATTGTCATAGAGAGGAAATATTTCTCCTGCATCAACAAGATGCAACCATCTAAATAACTTACCGAAACCATCCAATATGTTCCAAAAGATGAATGAATTCCTACTGGCCTTTGCGCTATGATTCCAATTTCCTATTAAATGTGAATTATGCTACTTGTGAAATTCGGTAGCATATTTTATGCAAAAGCAAGTTTTTTCCACCATGCAGTTTTATTTTTATGACATAAAAGTAAAGAATTAATATAAAAAACTTGACAATTCCTATTGATCTAGGCAAAAATTAATAGAGAAAATGAAGATTTTGGAGGCACTTAAAAAGTTTCTATATTAAATAATCCCAAAAAAGCAAATTGAAAAAATATTATACTTAAGGTAAATATTTTTCCAATTTCATTTTAGTGGCCCGAATATTGATCAAAAACTATTACTGCAACCGCGCCTTTTGACAAATTTGGGCCCCACAAAAAAAATATGCACACATTCTGGAAATTAAATTGAAAATGTTTATTCTTAATCGAAATGTATTTTAGTGTATTTCCAAGAATATTACTTGTGGGTGCCATTGTAAACATTCTTAAGATTGGAAGGATTAAGAAGTAATTTAATATACTTAAGAAAATTTGAGAACAAAACATTCCCCTTAAAATTATTACAGTCTGAAGGGTCTTTAGTTAATCAATAGAATAAAGATATGTATAGGAGAAATACATATTAAATAATGCTTGTTCTTTGACGTAGTTTGTATGGTTTTGTTGAATTTCGTCCATTTTGTTACTTTGTCAATTAGACTACTTATTAAAATAAAGAAACTATACTAGATGTATAAGGTCTAAGCGTTCAGTTTTACTATATCTTTGTTTTTTACTTTTTGTGTCTATTCTAATACAATTATTGTAAGAGAATCGTTTGATGCTAGATAAATAAATAATATTATAATAAGTAATAAGTCTCGTTTAATCAACCAGGAATTTACAAAATATACGATTTAGTAAAAATTTTACATGTACCGACTTAATTACAATATAGAAATATTAAATACATAGTTACAAATTGTCTAAGAGGTGCAGACTTCTGTTTAGAAGCAAATATACTAAGTGACAGACTAATATAAATTATTATATTTTGAAAATATTTTGTACAATTATATAGGGTGGCAAAATAAACACGCGATTAAAATTTCAGTATAATTGGAACTCAATCAATTAATCATGTGTTGATCCACCTCAGTGGACAATACACTCTTGGGTGCACCTGGGCTCGCTTCTGATTATTACGTAGTCAGTTTCATCCTGGAGTATCTCGTTCCATGTCCTAATTAACTCTTACCGAAGTGCTCCCAAAGTTTGAGGAGGATGCTCTTAATTAAACAGTCTCCGGCCCATCATGTTCCACAAGTGTTCAATTGGGAATAAATCTGGAAATTTCGGGCTAGGACAAAATAATGACTCTAGTCTGTTCAAAGAAGTCTATGCTGACTTGTGTAGTTTTGCGTTATCCTGATGCAAACTTAGATGTTGGAGCAACTGAAGGTAGGATATGAGATGAGGTTTCAGAATTTCTTCTACTTATCGCTAAGCTGGCATGTTCCCTCTGACGAAAATTAGAGGTGACCTTGAACCATATGCGATGACACCCTACACTATAACCTCATAACCCCAGTGCTGTTTGACAAAAAACTGTAGAGTTCGTCTTTCACGACATCGTCTTCGGACCCTGACTCGGCCAATACGCACTCCTAAAGAGAATCGAGACTCATCACTAAAGACAACCCTAGTGCAAGCCAATCGTTCTATGTATCATTTAAGACACTTACGTCGATGTTCATGTCGATATCAGTCGATATCATATATATATATATATATATATATATATATATATATATATATATATATATATATATATATATATATATATATATATATATATATATATATATATGTGATGTATTCGATATGATATTTGACTACTTAAACTGATCACATTATCTGATAATGGTATTTGATTATTTTGTGATATGTATGATACTTGATGTTTTTGAATATATTTTTATTTGGTGAATTTTATTATATTTTATTTAATGATATTTACTTTTCTCTTTTCCTTTTTGTTGTTATATCTATTATTTCCTGTGTTTGACAACTCTATGAAAAACTGACATAATCTATCTGTGAGCAACGGTGTATTCGAGCCTATTGTGTACCTGTGTTCTAAGATTATTTCTTCATAATCTAGATCACTAGCTATGGTACAATTTCTCGTAAAGAAAGTCCGGCTTCTCTTAGATCAACTATTCGCTAATTATCAAACTCGCTCAGTTAATAGAAATTTACGTGTCCTCGTATTATAGACATTGAAATGACAGAATATGTTAAAAGCACTGATAGAATACCAAATAGACCATCGCTACATTAACATAATCAAATATATCTACCAAAATGCCACAGCTAGTGTAAGACTATCTGAACAAGAAACAAATAAATTCTGTACACAGCGAGGAGTACGGCAAGGAAACACCGTCTCTCCAAACCTATTCATGATGTTTTTAGAACATACTTGTAAGAAGGCATATCTCAACGAGCATGGTATTAATATAAATGGAGAGAAACTCAGTCATTTGAGATTTGCAGATGATATGTTCGTTAAAGCCGATCGTATAGATGATGCAATAATAATGTTTGAAAAAATTATATCACGCTTCCTTGGAGGTTGAACTAAAGATTAATATGAACAAGATCCAAATAATGACTAATCTGGTGCTAAATCGAAATATTGCTGTTGATGGAAGTGATATTGTGTAGACTACATCGTATAAGTACTTAGGACATAAAATTCGATCAGGCAGATATGTTAGCTCCACGTCGGTCGCATAGGATTAGCCTGGGCAGCGTTTGGTAAATTAAACTATGTATTTAAATTGGATCTTCCCATATGCCTCAAAAGAAAAATCTTTGACCAATGTGTGTTATCTGTACTCAGAGCAAACATTAACACTTACAAAAAAGGTAGTGAATAAGATTCGCGTGACTCAGAGGGCTATTGAGCGCCAGATGTTGGCTGTCTCTCTGAGAGACCGAATTACAAACGTAGAACAAAAAGTCATCGAAAAAATCGCGTCGATAAAATGGAATTAGGCAGGACACTACGCCAGATTATCAGACAACCGATGGAAAAAACGTATTGTCAAGTGAAGACCAAGACAAGAAGCAATACGGAGCAGAGGACGCCCACCAACTAGATGGACTGACGATCTGAAGCGTGCTAGCAATAACTGGATGCAAGCCACACAAGACAGAGACGGATGGAAAGAGCTGAGGAAGACCTATTTTGATAGTAAATTTGGATTAGTACTAAACTTAGAAGTTAAAGTTTTTAGTGGTTAGCGAATTTAGAAAAAAAAATGAACAAAACCTAAATAATCTTTTATTGTTTTTGTCAAGATAACCCATACACCAAATTTTATTAAAATAAAATAATTTATAATGGGTGTTTGGATTTCTGTCACTTAGTATATCTACAATAACACTCATTTTATCGATCTACAAATGAACAGATTTTTAACAATATTAAAATAGTCTTTTACTCCAATGGAATCATAATGGAACAATGGAATAATAAAAACATAGATGTAAAATGGGTCTAAATTCTGAATAGTTAACTGTTTTAAGAGTTCATTGATATGTTCGCTTTATGTTATTTAATGGTGAATAGTTCGACTCCAGTTTTCGGCTTATCTTTAACAAGCTGTAACTCGGTTGGCATTGCATTTATAACCTGCCGATTTTATTTTTTACAAGCTTTAGTTTTGTTTCAAGGGCCTGCGTAGCGCAAGCGGTAGGATGCTTGCCTCGCAAGCCGGTGGTCCGGGGTTCGAATCCCACCGCCGGCAAGAACATCTAGACATTTTAAAAATGTCTATAGGCCCCAGGTCGACTCAGCCTGAATAAAAATGAGTACCTTGGGTAAAACCAGGGGTAATAATAGACGGTTGAAGCGTAGTACTGGCCATGTTACCTTCCTTGTATACCGTAGGCCCTAGATATAGCAGACTACCCTGCTATACTCCCAAAGCCGCGACAGCGGTATAAAACGGGAGACTATTATATATTATTAGTTTTGTTTCATGTGTTTTTTGCCAAAATTTAAACGGAAAACATAAATTAATTAAATAAAAATCAACTTTTCAATTTAAAATTATTAGAAAAATTGTGACCTGTCGAATAAGCTCTATAGAATATTAGTTTAAAATTAACTTTAATTACAAATTTTGCGTTTGGCAAAAGTTTAAGCGTCAAAATGTTCACCCTCGATAACATCATCACCATAAATTTAAATTTCAAAAATGAAATTTGTTTTTTAAAAAACTATTTTTTATTTCTAATCTACAATTTTTAATACATCTAAACTTAACAAGACCAAGAATAATAATGAATTTTACAATGTGTATAACAATGAAACAATCCGACAACTTCTGGGGAAACTGCAGAGTAAGCCGCAGGTGTTGGTTGAGATTCTGCCAGGTCCGGACTTTCGTACCATGTAACTCCTCCGTCCTTAAGAGGAAAAAATAACGGAGGTATTTTTGGATTCCAAATTTTGGGGACATCTTTCTTCCAATGGAATTTCGTCAGGAACCCTCTTATTTTTGCAATACTTCCGGTATCTGGTGATGATGTAAATTATAACGATTAGTATTAATATAGATAAGATGACTGAACCGGTGCTGATAATGGGTGTAGTTGGGAAGCCAATTTCTTCTACTGGTGAAAGATTTCTGGTAATTCTGTTAATTTCGTATAGTCCTTCCATATCGATTTTGCTCAAATTGGTTACTTGATAATTTATCTTTTCAGTCGAGAAATTTTCTAGTTTTGGTAATATTATGATTTTTCCAGATTGGATTCGTGGATTGTTTGAAAATTTTAAGGTTCCAACTTCTATTTCACATTTTGGCGGGATTTCTATTAACGAAGGTTCTTTTATTTCCAAAAACGAATTGGACTCACATTTTGAGATTAATTTGACAGTACTGGATGGGATTATTAAGATCTGGTTCTCCATGACGTGCTCGATAATGGGTTCTTGTAGATTTACTTCAGTGGCGTAGCATTTCTCTGGGTTACGTCCATCAATTAATTTATAGGTTTCGAGGATGGGACATTCTTCTTTTATCGATAGTGATTTTTCTCCTTTTGCCAAGTAGGGGTATAAGGGAATATATGTTTGATGATTTTGTATTACGGGGTAAACATGGAAAAAATCGTAATTTTCTGATTTGGATATAGGAACATGGATAGCGAATATAAGCTTGGATTCGTAAAAGGTTACTTGGGTACTGAGAAACAGATAGTATGTTAGCACATTGTTAAATTTTGCGATTTGTTCTTTTTTGTATATATGTGATAAATATGACATCATTTCTGAGATTTCTTGAGTAGATATTATTGAATTATGAAGAGTATTTAATTTAGAGAAAACGATCGAATTTTCAATATTGTCAATAAATGTTATTAAATTTTGGCAATCAAGATTAATCTGGTAAAGAATACTTTGATAAGTTATGTAATTATTCAAAGTGATTATTTTGGTTTCTAATGAATATTTAAATTTTTCTATATTGTCTTGTAATTTTTGTTGATTTTGCCACAAGGTTGATAAAGATTGATTATAATGATTAACAAGCTTTTTGTACAAAGTTGACTGAAGGTTAAGTTCATGAATTACATTTTTCTGATTTAATTGTAAAATATTAATTGCTTTATCGTATCGTTCTCCATCGTCAGCATCTAAAGTTCCAAAAGCCCATTTATTAATTTTGCCTATTCCATCTATTAAACCTCTTTTAGAGCGAATATGTGGATGTAAATTTTCAAATTTTCTTTCAAGAATTTTTATTAAGAATTCGGTTCTTTTTGTCATTTGTTCAGCTAAGTTATGATAAGATATAGGGTTAGAAGCATTACTTACTATTAGACTATTCTTAAGGCTATAAAAATGGTTAGTTAAACTAGTTATCTGTTTAGTTACTTCTCTTAAATCTAGATAGTGTATAAAGGTATGCTTAGTGTAAATAATTTTACAGGGTCCTAATAGTATGGGTAACAAAGGATTCGTTATAGGAGTAATTTTTACATCTTCTCCTTCACATCTCCGTTGAAGTGCCAGGAATATCAGGAGCAAACACGTTGTCCGGATTTTCATTTTCCTGAAAAGATATTTTTTGTTTTACTTTGGGTTTTCTGATTATATTTTTATGGTAATTTCCTTTATTAGTTTGTAAGATAAGGCCTGAATCTTGGACTACTTCAGCCTTTTTAAATTTTGGTGCCTTTTTATCGCGCAATTTTGTTTTGACGTATGCAACGTCCTGGTTAGAGAAATCTGGAGGGTCATTTCGATTTTCATTTAATTTATTAATTATTTTTTCTTTTGTTTCTTCGTTTCTACTTTTTATTATTTCGTATAAATGTTTACTTGCTTTTTTATGGTTTTGTACATAGTATGATAAAATAAGGTTATCGTCCAAGTCAAAAGGATCTGGACTATTAATGTGTCCTTTTATTATTTCAAATGGGGTAAACTTAGTGATGGAATGAATTGAATTATTATAGCTTAGAATAGCATGTTTTATCAATTGATTAGGAGTTAATTCTTTATTTTCTTCTCTAAGACAGCGAAAGCATTCTATTAGTGTAGAATGAAACCTTTCTACGGGGGAGTTGGAATTACTATTCTTAGAAGTTGTGAAATGTAGTTCTATATGGTGAAGTTTACAAAAATCGTTAAGGTCATTATTTTTGAATTCTGTTCCACAGTCGGCAGTAATTTTATAAGGTAAACCGTGGTGGCTTACGAAGAGAAGTAAATTTTCCACTACGGAGGTGCCATTGACACTAGGTAAAGGATATGCTTGGGCATATCTCGAAAATGAATCTATAATCGTTAAATATGATTGGTTAGAAATTTTAAAGACATCTACATGAATATGTTCAAAGGGTTTTGATGCAGTGGGAGTTAGACTAAATTTTATAATTGGAGGATTTCTATCGTATTTGTTTTTAAGACAAGTTTCACAATTATTTATAAATCGTTCGATATCTTCTGCCATTTTTGGCCAATAGTAACGTGATCCTAGGGACATTTTTATTTCATTCATGCCGCGATGTCCTTTTTTGTGTATGTGATAATACTCTAATTTTTCTTTCTGTTCCTGAGTATCTATTACGTCAGTTAAAAATTTTGTGGAATGTACAAATTTAAAAGCGGAATTTTTAAAATAATTCTGAACTATTACTACAAATGTTTCTGGTAAAATATTTTCTTTAAAGTACAACGCATAAATCTTTTTGGGATCTATATATTCTTTTACAAATTTAAAAATACTTTCTTCAATATTTCTTTGGGGTAAAGTAACATAAAATCTATTATTATCGAATATTTTTTCATTTTTGCATTTTATTTTATTTATTTCTCCACCTGTTAATATAATTTGATTTTTATAAGTATTTAGGGCTTTTTCGGTTATGGGTATACCTAGAATGGGATTTTCTAAAGAGGTATGACAGGTTTCTAAGTCAGAGTCATCTCTTTCGGGATTTTCGAGAGGGGGTCGAACTTGTATGTCCGAAATAATATTTATTTTATTAGTTGATCCATCATTTAGTAAGGAGTCAAGGTCTCCTTCTGAAAGTTGCGGTAAGTCGTCAAAGTTGCGTAGTTCATTATCTATTATTTCATTTATGTCGCCTAAATTAACGTCCATCGATTCCGTTTCGAGAGCATTTAAATCGGAATCTATTTTAATTCTAGAAAGCGCGTCGGCTACTTTATTATTTTTCCCTTTTAAATATTGGATATCATAATCAAATTCTTCGAGCTTAAGTCTCCACCGTACTAGGCGAGAGTTTGGTTCTTTAAGAGAAAATAACCACTGAAGGGGTTTATGATCAGTTAAAATTTGGAATCTGCGACCGAAGAGGTAGGGTCGAAAATATTTGCAACCGTATACAATCGCTAGTAACTCTTTCTCTATGGTTGAATAATTAATTTCGGCTGAATTTAACGTACGTGAGGCGTAACATATAGGATGGTTATCTTGCATGAGAACAGCGCCAACTGCATAATTAGAAGCATCAGTTATTAATTGAAAATTTTTGTTAAAGTCAGGATAAGCTAAAATAGGTTCTGAAGTCAAAAGATTTTTACAAATATTAAAACAGTCTAAGAATTCTTTGTTGTGGATAACTTTCTGATCCTTTTTTAAACACATGGTCATAGGTTTAGTTATAGCTGCAAAGTTTTTAATGAATTTTCTATAGTATCCTAACAAACCTAAGAAAGACTTTATTTCTTTCTGCGTACGAGGGGTAGGAAAATTTTTAATCGCTCTAATCTTTTTTGGATTGGGCTTAACTCCGTCTGGGGTCACTATATGCCCTAAAAATTCAACTTCTTTTCTAAGGAATTCGCATTTATCGATTTGTATTTTTAATTGTGCATCTCTTAATTTTGCAAACACTAATTTTAAGTTTTGAATGTGCTCTTGGAGGCTTGTGCTAAAAATAATTATATCGTCCATATATACCATACAGATTTTGTTTTGTAAATCCTTTAATATTTCATCCATTACCCTTTGGAAGGTGGATGGTGCGTTTTTTAAGCCAAAAGGCATTCTTAAAAATTCGTAGTGTCCATTATTAACACTAAATGCTGTTTTTTCTATGGAGCAGGGGCTCATCTCGATTTGATGAAAACCGCTAGCTAAGTCAAGAGTAGTGAAATATTGTGCTCGTCCTAATTTGTCCAATATTTCGGTAATATTGGGTATCGGATATCGATCACTAATGGTTTTATCATTAAGTTTCCTATAATCTATAACAGCGAAATTTTTGTTGATTGGAAGAATCGAGTTTCTTCTTTACTATCCAAAGTGGGGAGCCCCAGGGACTATTACTGGCTCTGATAATTCCGTCGTCTAACATTTTGTCAATTTGCTTTTTAATTTCTTCCTTGTGAACATAAGGGTATCTGTACGACTTTACATGTACAGGTTCCTCGTCGGTTGTTTTAATAACATGTTTTACTTTTGACGTAAATGTAAGTGGGTCACCGGGTTTCAAAAATATATCTTTATATCGCGAACATAATTTAATAATTTCGGATTTTTCTTCCGCGTTCATATGATCCGTTCTAATAAGATTTTGGATTTGCATTTTATCTATTTTATAATTATTTTGTCTATTAGAAAATTCAAATTTATAACATTGATAAACGTTAGAATCGTATGGATAAGCGTTTATGGGTTTTAATAAAGTTATAGATAAATTTTTATTAGTTTCATTGACAAATTCTACTAAAGCTAAACCATCATTTGCTACAGTTAGCATTTCTGGTACATACATATCACCTAAAATTATCTTATCAATTAATATTTCACCGTTCGGTACGGTCACAGGGACTTCTTTTCTAATCTTCTCATAAGGGCCAACAGATATTTCAAACTTTATGTCTGATGGTTTTCTAAATTTAATAGGGATTATTAGAGGTTAAATTTAATTCGATTAAGTTATTTGGTTTTCTGAGGTGGTTTCCTGAAAATTCTGAGGAAAATAATCTAAATCTACTTGCTCACCGGAATAGATATCTGCGTTGACGTCGCTATGCGTCTGTCCGCATTCTTGTCTATCGCAATCATTATTATATAATTCTTCAACTATAATATTCGGCTTTTGCCCATTATTTTGAAAATAGTTTCTATTAACATTATTTGTTCTTCTGTTGAACGTTGAAGGGAATCTAGAATTTGTGGAAATATTCATCGGTTCCGGCTTTGGGGCGCGATGTTGGGGAGTTCGATTTGGTCTGAAAACATTCGTATTTCGGGAAGGTCCAAAGACTTCAGAGTTAGTTGGGAGTCTTTTAGGGGGTAGCTGTTTAGGCTGTACATTAATAGGTTGGCGAGGCCATTGGAAATTTTGGGGATAATTATTATTTGTATTAAAGTTTGGATTTTGGGGAATAGAAGAATTTGTTTGAAAATATTGATTATTCATGGGATTATAAAATTGCCTGTTTGGATTAGGGAAATTCTGATTTCTGAAATTGCCTTTATTTTGGTGCGACTTATTGTCATTATTACTTGAATAAAATTTCTCGAAATTCTCAAATTCATTTACATAAGCTATGGCGTGTTCTAAAGAAGCTGGTGCTTTTAAATGCATATTATTTTTTAATGTGCCGGTACAACCCGTAATAAAAGTATTTAGTGCTGTATTTTCGCAAAATTGTATGAAAACAGCTTTTTGATTTACATCAAGATTAGTATCATTGTTAATTCTTTGTACTATATTACTTACTAACAATTGTAATCTATTTCCAAATTCTATTAAATTTTCATTTCTTTGTGGCCTATTTCTAGTAAGTTCTTGTGTTAAGGATTGTAAATTACGTTTATCAGAAAAACATTGTATAAGCGCGGCTTTTAAAAGTGCCCAATTATTTAATTCTACCCTATTTCCTACCATAAGCTCAGCTTTTCCTATAAGTTTTCCTTGAATACATTCAAAAATGTGATCATTTAATTCTTGGTCATTATATGCTCTATATGTAGTAATTAAGTTATCGCAAAGATAAATAAATTTATTTAAAGTATTAGTATCTCCATCATAAGGTCTAATATTTGAAATTTTTGACTTAAATAGTTCCCAATTAATGGGACGATTAGCTTGAACAGTTTGGTTAGTTGCCATTTTAATATTTTTATTTTCTTTATTCTTCCTACCTTTAAAGTTAATCTTTAGATTCTTAAGTGATTCTACCAAGGAATCAGCGTCAATCATAAAATGAAAATATCGTCTAATAAACAATGTCTTAACAAGCTATCTTCCGAATTTATGAAAAATAAATAAGGAAGGCAAGAAGGAACTTGGCACTCACCTCGATAGTCTTTGCCAACTACTTCTCCAAATTCGTCCACCCAAATGAAGGACTGCTGTCACTGAAGGGCTGCTTTCCAATGGGGGCTGCTTTCCACTAAACGGAATGTTCTTTGGATTTGCACTTAAGGCGTTGAAACACCAAAGTCCCGAAAAAGTCTGCTTTCCGATAGATACGAAATTCACAGTTTCGCGACTCGCACAAATCCTACTGACTGCGCCAAATTTAAATTTCAAAAATAAAATTTGTTTTTTAAAAAACTATTTTTTATTTCTAATCTACAATTTTTAATACATCTAAACTTAACAAGACCAAGAATAATAATGAATTTTACAATGTGTATAACAATGAAACAATCCGACAACTTCTGGGGAAACTGCAGAGTAAGCCGCAGGTGTTGGTTGAGATTCTGCCAGGTCCGGACTTTCGTACCATGTAACTCCATGTTACTTTTTATGCTGCATTACGATGCCATAATGTTACCTTAACATCTTTCCTATGTATTATCCAAAATAGGTTTAGTCAGAAAGAATTCTGAACAAAAATCGTGAAATAATGGATTGATTCTCCTACTACTATAAACCATGATAATTGATAAAAGTATAGAATCATTTTATAAAAAAATTAAAAAGAATTTTATGAAAAATTAAATTTTTTATAAAATTGTTTCACGATTTGGAAAAAGTTGGATTATAAAGATACCAAAATGGGAAACTACGGACCAAGAGAAGTGACTGAGTAACAAATTTTAAAAGAAAATTTATCTTAGCAATAAACTTATTGTTTCAAAATATACTACAAAAAAATTGGACATAAATAACTAACCTAAAAAACAACCAAATTAGAAATATATTTCATTTTAACCACAGATACCATAAAAACAAAACAGTGTTTAATTTACCATTTGCAACGATCAAAGAATATTAAGATAAGAACAGAAAGAAACATTATTGTAACAATAAAACAATGAAAACTTTGTTTTCGAAATTTCCACAAAATTTATTTTAAACTCTTATCACTACAGCTGTTTCGGCTGATTGCCTTTCTCAAGTGATCTATTTTTGGCATGCGTTTACACTTTATAGTCTCTAATGAAATAGGTTGAGGAGGGGAGAACTGTTTGTCTCAAGTTTCCATAGATTTTAACAAAGATAGCTTAAGGCCTCTGTAACAAAAATGTGTAATGTCTGTTCATTTTTTTTAACTTCTTTATTTATTTATCTTTTCTTATTAGATTTACATTTATAGGTATACTTGTATTGCTGCAGTTTACTTATATTCATATTTAAACCCTCACCTTCTTAATCATTGTGTACAGTTAACAATCTATTTTACTATTATTGAACTATAAGAATTTAATAATTTAGATATTACTATTTTTATATATATATATATATATATATATATTAGCCAATATTGGTGGGTTTTTATATTCAATTATTTGTTAATCATATACTTGTTGAAACCATTGTGTGTTGCTTCAAGGATTCTGTTATATTTACTTAACTTTACTTAACCATTTTAAAATTTTTGTGAATAACTTTAGATTATTCTTGGATTGATTTTGTGGTGTGTTGTTATATATTTATTTAGATATATATTTTTTTAAACCTTAGATTATTCTTCGATTGATTTTGTGGAGTGGTAATACATTATTTCCTTTGTCTATTCCTCTATTCATCCATTTTTTTTCACAATGTCTGCATTCAAGGTAGAACATTTATTAGTCAAGGAATTAGATTATGAGTTGAGAATTAGGGACATCAATATTGATGAGTCTTCCAATGTGGATTTAAAACGCAAACTAGTGCGTGGAGCTTTAAGGCAAGAAGAAGGAAACAGAAGCTTTCGACAAATTTCTGCCACAAGTATTCCTTTTCTAGAGCAGCAAGAAGAGATTGATGAGACTGTGGATGATTTGGCTAAAAGGATATCCGATTTTAGAGGGACTGTCCAAGATAGCCTATACTCCAGGCTGATATCACGTCTAGCTCATGTCTCAGGCCGTGTTCATTTATTGTCGTGTTCGAATGAGGATCAGCAATCTTATAAACGCTCAATTTCAATCCGAATTCTTAGCCTAGAGGGTGAACTTGATTCACGAGTAAATCCAATTGCTACTTCAACTCCTATTTCTTCTGTCCAAGCAGCTAACTCATTTCTACACCCCAAACCTGTTCAGGTACATAAATGGGGCATTACATTTTCTGGTGAAGGTCATTATGACCAAGTAATTTCTTTTTTGGATAGGGTGGAATGTCTTCGTGTATCGAGAGGAGTAAGTGAAGATGATCCGATGATAGAAACAACCGCAATAATTTTTCTAATTGGTCTGATTTGGCTCAGAAACTTAAATCTGATTTTCTTCCATATTCATTTCAAGATGACCTTCTAGACCAAATCAAAAATCGTAGACAGAAGCCAAATGAGTCTGTTACGATGTTTATTAATAACATTTTGGGTATGTGTAGTCGCCTTGAGACTCCTCTAACAGATTCTGCAAAAATTAAGATTATTCTGAAATGTCTATTGCCTTTTTATCACCAACAATTAGCTTTAGTAGACATCACCAGTATAGCAGACATCACCGAGAAATGTAAACGTTTGGAGGAAACTTTATCTTGGTCTTCTCAACCTCCCACCACTTCCAAACACTCTTCTGACTCTTTCGGTCACCAAAATCCTTTTAGACACCGTTCTTGGCAATCTAAGGGCCCTGAGCGTAATATCTCAGTTGTAAGTTCTGTAGTGTGCTGGAATTGTCGTGAGTCTGGCCATACTTTTTATGATTGCGGCATCCCTCGTACCCGTATTTTCTGCCACGGTTGTGGTAAAGAAAATACCCTCAAACGCAATTGTTTTAGGTGTTCGGGAAACGAACGATCAGAGGTCCGTCCCCTGAGCGTTTCTCCGTCCACACCCCCATCAGGGAATCAAACCGTTACATCAAACGAAATCACTGGTCCAACCACGTCAAACCACCCAAACCCACCTTCCAGTCGGAAAGGGAAAGGGGTTGTTCCAAAAAAACCAACACACACCACACCAAGTCATTCCAAGAAGTAACTTCTCAATATAATACATTTGATTCGCATAGATTATCTTCCCCAAATATCTTCCCAAATTTTAGTAATAAACATAATAGTAGCAGTGTAGTAGTTCCAGTATCTATACCAGAGTCTACCACAATTCAGGAGGATTCTTTTATTTCTGATTCTTCTTGTTTGCCTATTGCATCCTCTGATTGTGTAGGTAGAGATAATAAGTTTAGTTTAGTACCACTTAAAATTTTTGATCAATCAGATAAAAATTGTTTTGATTTGAATTCGTTATTAGTGAGAAAACATAATGATAATAGACCTTATCTTCCTATTAAGATTTTAGGACAATCTTGTTTAGCTCTTTTAGATAGTGGCTCGAACATTTCTGTGATAGGTTCACATTCATTAGCTTTACTGAAAAATGCTGAGATTTCTATTATGCCCATTTCTTCTCTGCAAGTGTCTACTGCAGATGGTACAGTTCAGTCTATTACAGGCAAATTTGCAACTGAAATCACAGTAGCAGATTTATGTAAACAAATTACATTCTATATTATTCCTTCAGTTCAGAATTCTATAATTTTAGGTATGGACTTCTTAAATGCTTTTAATAGCACACTAAATTGTTCTAATTTTTCCTTTTCTATTTCTCAATTTAATCTGTCCTTACTTAGTGCTATTCAGGATTTTACTAGTTTATCTAGTTCAGAACAAAGTCAATTAGAGAATATGATCTCTAAATTTACAACCCTTTCGTCAAAAGACAAATTAGGTCGTACATCCTTAATATCTCACACTATCGAAGTGGGAGATACCACACCTTTTAGACAATATCAGTATTCCTCAGGCTTGGCAAGTTGACTTGGAAAAGGAAATTGATTCCATGTTAGAGTTGAAGATCATTGAACCTTCCACGTCTTCTTACTGTAGTCCTTTGTGGTTAACCAAGAAAAAAGATGGATCTTTTAGGGTTTGCTTCGATGGTCGAAAGTTGAATAATATTACTACAAATCGGGATGCTTATCCTATTCCCCGAATAGACGTCATTCTAAGTAAACTCCAGAATGCTAGGTATATTTCTTCTATCGATCTATCTACAGCTTTTTTACAGATTCCTTTGAGTGAGGAAAGTAAAAAGTATACAGCTTTTGCAGTTAGTGGGAAAGGATTATTTCAGTTTGTCACTATGCCTTTTGGTCTTGTTTCAGCTCCTCAGACAATGTGTCGTCTGATGGACTTAGTCATTGGTCCTCAGTTAGAGCCCTATGTTTTTTATTATTTGGATGACATTTTGGTTGTCACTCCTGATTTTTCTCTTCATATGGAAATTTTGGATAAGTTGTTTTTACGTCTCAAAGAGGCTAATTTAACTATTAATTTAGATAAATGTCAGTTTTGTCGTCCTAGTCTTAAATTTTTAGGATATGTAGTCGATAGTAAAGGTTTAAGGACTGATCCTGATAAAGTTACTGCTATCAAGGATTTTCCTATACCTAAGACTACTACCCAAGTCCGTAGGATATTAGGCATGTGTGGATATTATCGTCGGTTTGTGCCGTCTTATTCTACTTTGTTGTCTCCACTTACAGATCTCCTTAAAAATAGGAAAAAAGGCCAAACTATTACATGGACTTCAGAAGCCGATGATGCTTTCCGGCGTATAAAAGAAGCTCTTACTAGTGCACCTGTCATGACATCTCCGAATTTTAAAGAGCATTTCTATCTCATGACAAATTGTTCCAACACTGCTTCAGGTGGTGTACTATTTCAAATGAAGGATGGTTCGGAACATCCAATAGCTTATACCAGCAAAAAGCTCAATAAAGCACAGAAAAATTATTCCACCACAGAGAGAGAACTCCTTGCAATTATCCATGGTCTTGATGCCTTTCGGTACTATCTTGAGGGTCGTAAGTTTACTATCATCACAGATCATAGTTCTTTATTATGGTTACATTCCATGAAAAATCCGTCACAACGTTTATCCCGTTGGATTTGTAGGCTTTCTGTCTTTGATTATAATATTGTTCATCGCAAAGCCAATGGTGTTGTGGTTGCAGATGCGTTGTCACGTACATTCGATATCAATCTTTTAGATCTGTCCACTTTATCTCCAGATAATTGGTATCGAAAGATGATTCATAATATCACCCAAGAACCTACTAGATATCCTGATTTCAAGGTAGAGAATAATATCCTGTATAAACATGTAATCAGTCCAGTTGAGTCTTTATCGAATATGTCTGATTGGAAAATAGTAGTCCCAACAGCAAATAGGGATGAAGTCTTGAGAACTTTTCATGATGATGTGACATCAGGTCACTTTGGTTTTTATAAAACATTTAGTAAAATAGCTGAGTTATATTACTGGCCTGGTCTGCGCAACTCAGTTAAGAAATACATCTCTAGATGTAGAGTTTGTGCAACATGCAAGCCGAGTAACCTACCTCAAGCTGGATTAATGGGTTCGTTTAGGAACATTAATTTTCCTTGGCAAATGATCTCTTTAGACCTTATTGGACCGTATCCACGTAGTTATTCAGGTAATATGTATTGTTTGGTAGTTGTAGATTACTTCACCAAATTTCCTTTAGTTTGCCCTCTTCCTAAGGCTACAACTCCAGCTATTTTGAAGTTCTTAGAGGAGCAAGTGTTCTTACTATTTGGTATTCCCCAAATAGTATCATGTGATAATGGTCCACAATTTATTTCTAAAGCCTTCAAAGATCTTTTAAGTAAATATAAGGTCCAAAAGATATTCTACAATGCAGCTTATCATCCGCAAGCTAACCACACTGAACGTGTAAATCGTAGCATTGTTACTGCTCTTTGATCTTACACTTACACTGATCATAGAGCTTGGGATCAGTACATTCATTCAGTTGCTCAAGCCATTCGCACTTCTGTTCATGAAACCACTCAGTGCTCTCCAGCTTATGTTAATTTTGGTAGGCATGTTCCATTGTCAGGTGATTATTTCGGTTTAATTTCTGAAAATTCAACAACTCTTCCTCAAATTTCTGAGAAACTTCACCGTATGGAAGATCTCCAAAACTTACCTCCAATATTCGCTGATATTAGGAAGAAGTTGAAAGCTTCTTACCGTAGAAATCAGCATCAGTATAATTTGAGGAAACGAGATTTGCGATTTTTTGTGGGCGATCGAGTTTTGAAACGGAATTTTGTAAAATCAAATAAAGGTGATGCCATTTCTGCTAAGTTTTGTCAGAAATATGTTCCCTGTACTGTCGTTAGGGTAATATCTCCTTTAGTATATGAATTAAAAGACAATTCGACAAATAGACGAATTGGTCAATTTCATATAAAGGATTTACTCCCTGATAATACAACAGATGAGGCAACATCTTCATCTTCAGAGGAAGATTGACTTAATGTCTATTAAGCTAACCTATTCCTTTGATTGTTATTGTTTTGGCTCGGTTTGGTTACGATTTGATATTTTCTTAGATTTTTGTTATTAATCACCAGATTTGATATATCTACAGCTTATACTTTGATTAGTATCTGTTTATAATTAGTTAAAATTATTAAGGCCATTAGAGTGTTTACTTATATTAGATGTTGCACTGGTATGGAACTAAATATTGTAGTGCTGCTATACTGTGCTATATGTTTATGTGTTGTATAACCTATGTTCCCGTTTTGCTTACTTGTTTTGCCAGGTTGGAAAGAGTGTTGTAATTTTTTTTATGGATTTGGTTCCGTTTATTGGTCATGATCAAGTTGTATAGGAACATGTATCTGGATTTGCTATGTGGGACGTTTTTTTATGTCATTAGGAATTTATATAGACAATCATTATGCATAATTTTAGAACACTCCTATATTATATAGACTATTCTGCCTGTGTATAGGTGAATGAATACGTGGGTTCGAAGTTTTAGTTCAATTGTTGGCCTCAGTTGTTCAATGAATTTCGGAATTCACCATTTTCATGACAAGTTTACAGTTATCTAGGCAGTAGAATGTCTTCCATAGACAGTAAATTATTGTTGAATGTTAATTAGGATTTGAACATTTAGCTTTAATCCTTAATATTTTCAGACTTTGGTCTAATATAAGAATTGTTCCTTAGCTGATTTATTATTCTTACTTATATAGTTTACTCAATCCATGACATATTCCCTTTACAGCTAGCATGTTTAGAGTACAGTTATGGATAGTATTTCAGATTTTGGCGACAAATGACCATTTATAGTTATTTTCACTTCTTTCCTTAGGCACTTATCTATATTTTGGTATATTGAACTAGGAATTATCCTGTTCTCTTTTATTAATATCAGAACGAATTATAAATCTGCAGTTTCTTCAGAAATTGGTCTACTCGTTCTTGATGTTCTGTTTTGTTATTACTCCTACCTTAACTCTTACTATTTTGCTATGGTTGTTAGAGTTACTGGCACATTAAACTCTTTTTAGTGCTCTTATGCTAGGTATTCTTATAAATTTGTTGTAGCTACCTGCTATAGTTATCGAGTATCAGCATAAGTTAATTTTGTTGTTTTTTCTAGTTTTTATTTTTGGTCTTTATTTTGGATCCCAAATGTACTGATGGCAGATCATCAGGATGGAATCGATTTTATGGCTGTCCTTTTGTTTAAGCCGTTAGTCCCACATTTTGATCCAATAATTTATTTGATGAATTTTAAGGTTAGGCACATATTACCGGATGTGGGTATATGTGGACCTACCCTATTTGGTTTATTTGGTTATAGTGTGAATTGGGTCATTATTTGCCTGATTGATTATCTTTGGATATGCTACTTTATAAATCTGTTGTCCACTGTATGGTCAATTTTGGATTTACCATCCAATTCGACACTTATATTGTTGTCTATACATTTGGTATTTTTATTGTTACTTATATTGTTTTATACAAGTACGTTGGTATTTTTATTATTACTTATTATTGTGTATCGGTCCACCTATTTGCCTGATTGATTATTCCTTGGATATGCTCTTCTATAAATCTGTTGTCCATTGATGAGTCAATTTTGGAACCAGGGTCCGATTTCACATTATTTTGGATTATTTTTATTGAGTATTTGTATTACTAGTCTATACTATGCTATGTTGGAGTTTTACCTTACTTTAACTTTACTCTAAATAGTATGTGACTTTTTACTTAGTTACATGTGGGTATCTTTAGATGAAACCATTTCTTTATTCCTACATCACTCATAATCTGTGGTTAATTATAATCATGTGAATCGATGTAGATTGTTTTGGAAGTATTTTAGTGAGTTAATATAGTTTATAGCTGTACTTGGCAAATTGTTGCCATGGCTATAATTTTTTATATATAAGTATATTTTTTTTTCTCGATTCTTGATTGCTCCACATATGGTTGAAGTATTGGTTAACCTACATCTAACCCATCAGTCAAGTAAAAAGAAAAAAAAAATTTTTTTCACTTAAAAATTTTTTTTCTCCAAGTAAGAGGGGAATGTAACGAGTCCGTTACTTAAAGAACCATTTACCTTTTTGTCACTGGAATCCTTAAATTTAATTATAAATTAAATTCATTTTTGAAATATTCTTAAACCAAATATTGAAAACTCCAGTAAATTTTATTTTCGAAAGTTGGCATTAAATCCCGCCCTCTGTCTAAGACTCTGAAAGTACATCGTTTGTGACAGCCGTAGCACCAGATCGCCACTTGTTGCTGGAATCTCGTCGAGTGAACATCGTTTGTTCAAGGCGGCTGTAGGTGCCATTTTCATGAATTGGGTTTAAATTTTTTATTTTTTTGTGGAAAAGCTGTTGTGTTGGAAGAAGCCATTTGTTATTTAGTTTTTTTGTGAAAGTACTTTAATTTTGGACCACCTCAGCCGGTAAGTTTAAAGTTATAAATAAATTATGTGTAAAAACATGTCATATCATCCGCCATTGTTAGTGAAATTCAAATCTATTTTAATCCGCTCTCGATATATATTCTTATCTATCTATCTATCTATTCTATCTTATATATGTCCTATTTCACTTATTTCATTAATACCTAAACATATTACAAGATTAGATTTTATCATTATCTCAAACTTTATTTCTTTCCCAAGATGAAAACCAACAATTATCTATTTCAATTCCATACCGTTTAAACCGGCTAATATTTCTTTTTTTTTCTATTCTATAATATATATAGACCATGCTTTCTGAAAACCTATCTATTTAATATATCCTATAAAACATTGTCATACCATCCCAAGGTTATTTTTTACAGAAAAACAATATAGTTTTTATTTCAATTTAAAGCAACCTGTTGACCTTTCTTGGTTTTTCTTTACTTTCTTGTATGAACAAAGGACTTGGAGTAACACAACTGTTTTTTTAGCCTACTTACGGATTCTAGTGCAAGTCAGGGAAGAATACTTATTTTTTTTGTATGGAGAATTTATTAAGACAAGGGGAAGAGGAATTTTAAGTTTATGGGTTTTATTAAGAAGAATTTAATGGACTTGGTTTAAAGTACCTTTTTTTATATGGAATCCAGGTTTGGAGTAAATTTACCCACCTGCAACTAGTTCTTCACCAGAGGACCTTCCAGGGAAACCTACGGAAACTGGCAGGAAGAACTTAGTTTTATCTTTTTGTTTCTTGTTTAAATATCTTTAATAACATTACATCCTCTTCAAGGTTTTAACTTTTATATCATTAATAATAATTACATTCACTTTTCCTAAAACAATAGTCAGTACAAGTTAATTAAATTATTTATTGTCTCCCAAGGAATGAGATTTTGACTCTCCCTTGAATCTCTCTTCATCAGGTTATCGTGTGCACACCTATCCGGAGAGTTTCATTTCATTTCATTACAAACTTAAACATTTATTAAACGAAAACTAAACTATTATATTAGTGAGTAGTATTTTATATTTATATTATCTTATATTTTTATTTTATATTATTTATACATAATTATTGAGTATAACCTCTGTCAAAATTTAACATTAATAGGTACATTAGGGGGGGAAATTGTTTATCATTATATTCTGGAATTTTACTGTAAATATAGATAAGTTAATTGTATATAAGAGGTGATGGGTCATATATAAGTGTTTAAAATAGTCTGTACATAAAATTGGTATTTATTAAAGTTGGGTTAAAACAATTCAATATTTCAATCAGTACCTATCTTTCATATTTCAGCAATACAAGATATCTCGGAAGAAAACATCTAACTTCCTGGCGCCCAAGCATTCACTAGAGCAGCTTTTATTTTTCATCTGTTTATTTCTTGGTGGTTTTCTTGTCATTAATTCTTATATCTTACGGTCTCTGTAGGGCATGCAAATTGGCCGAATCCTTCTTTGAGTGTCAAGTGGTCATTCTCCTGCATAGTCGCTAGCCAACACTTAATTCTGCTATAATTTAAAATTCATAGTTACTCTTTATTTATTTCGTTTACCTAATTTATTTCTATCTAATCCCTTCCATCTTCTGTTATTCCACATATTAGTTCGTTGGTGTATCAAGGTACATTTTAGAGTTTACCCTATTTCTACACTGCACATTTTTGCCCCACATTCCTCATTTTTGTTACATTTCACTCTTTCATCAATATTAGTTACAGTCAAATTTCTTGTTACATTACACAGTTTTGTTACACCTCTATTTTGAATGTGAAGAATTTTAAATTCGTCATCATAAGAATGATTATGATCTAGAAGGTGAAGTGCGTATGTAGAATCTGTTTTTCGATTATTGAAAGCCCTTTTATGTTCCGCTATTCGTTTATTAAAATTTCTACCAGTTTGACCGATGTAAGTTTTTAGGCAGTCGCCACATTTAAGTTTGTACACACCACTGTGTAAGTGTTTTTTATTTTGGCTCTTGTTGTTTTTTATATATTTGCCTAGGTTGTTATTAAAGCTGATGTTATTCCTTTCTTTTTTATGTGTTTGGCTATTTTTGTTGATATTTTGCCTGTATATGTAATCGAGCAGAAGGTACTGGGTTTTTTCTTTGGTGGTGGAAATAATAATTTTAGCGTTTTCTTGTGTAGTTTTTGATTTAACATTTTATTAATTTTCTGTTCGTTGTATCCATTGTTTACTGCTAGTTGCTTTATGATATTTAATTCTGTCTCAAAATTGTATTTTGACATCGGAATTTCTGTTAATCTATGTAACATACATGATAGACTGCCAGTTTATGTTATGTGGAATAGGATGATGAATTGTGTATAGTCGTGTCAGGATGGGTAGGTTTATAAAATATGGAGAAGTCATATTTGTTTTTAAGTGTGATAATTTTTAAATCTAAAAAATTTCTCCATGTTTCATAAACCTACCCATACTGACATGACTATACACAATTCATCATTCCATCCCACACAACATAAACTGGCAGCCTATCATAGTATGTTACATACTATGATAGATTAACAGAAATTCCGATGTCAAAATACAATTTTGAGGCAGAATTAAATATCATTAATCAACTAGCAGTAAACAATGGATACAACGAACAGACAATTAATAAAATGTTAAATCAAAAACTACACAAGAAAGCCCTGAAATTAGTATTTCCACCACCAAAGAAAAAACCCAGTACCTTCTGCTCGATTACATATACAGGCAAAATATCAACAAAAATAGCCAAACACATAAAAAAGAAAGGAATCACACCAGCTTTCAGAACAAATAACCTAGGCAAATATATTAAAAACAACAAGAGCCAAAATAAAAAACACTTACACAGTGGTGTGTACAAACTTAAATGGGGCGACTGTGACTGCCCAAAAACTTACATCGGTCAAACTGGTAGAAATTTTAATAAACAAATAGCAGAACATAAAAGGGCTTTCAATAATAGAAAAACAGATTCTACATACGCACTTCACCTTCTAGAATCTAGATCATAATCATTCTTTTAATGACGAATTTAAAATTCTTCACATTCAAAATAAAGGCCTTAAGCTATCTTTGTTAGAATCTATGGAAATCAACAGTTCTCCCCTCCTCAACCTATTTCATTAGAGACTATAAAGTGTAAACGCATGCCAAAAATAGATCACTTGAGAAAGGCAATTAGCCGAAACAGCTGTAGTGATAAGAGTTTAAAATAAATTTTGTGGAAGTTTTGAAAACAAAGTTTTCAGTGTTTTATTGTTACATAAAATGAATTTCCATCAAGTAACGGTCGAATCCATCAATTATTTAGAAACATTATTGCTTCGCTACAATTTACTTCAAAATTGAAGATTCCTTATTTGCACAATCCAGCAAATATTTATAAATAATATTCAGTCATATTCAAAGCTTATATAAAACTACACAGTCGTATATAACTACACAGAGTATAAAACTTATAGTAATAGTTATATAGTTATAGTAAATTCTCCCTTATGTCTTTACTTATGATGATTAGATAACACAAATGGTCAGTCATGATTCATGAATAATCAAAAAAGTTTATCAACGATAATAGTTTTTTCGTAAAGGTTAAATGTAAAAATGGTTACCTCCAGATTATAAAGCTAAGTGCTAATACCCTTTGGATTTGATTATAGAGGCTGACCTAACAATTAAAATTCAATAAAATCATTATACAAGTGTTTGGTACCTTGGTATGTTGTTGTTTTTATTTAACATTCAATTTAACAGTACATTTCCTAGAAAAAATGTCGTGTGGCATTCTTTAGGGCATACTGTGCATAAGCTATGTAAACAAATGTTTAACATTTCAAGTTTAAGGTTAGCAACTTGTGCCAAAAGAAACTTTTATAAGGTGGAGGTGTTTGATCAAATCGTTCCAGAATTAGATATATATACGTGCGTTTATTTCATCGATGTAATATTTTATGATTACTGCGTCATATACATATTGTATCGTTTTTAACTATGTAGCTTGGGCTGTAAAAATATTTTATAAATAGTTTTCATTTTATTTATTTATGAACAATCAATGATGTCCTATTCATATTTATGATCAGTAAGCATTGATATTAAAAATACACTGCGCTCCAAAATTAACGCATAATTTTAAAATTCTTATTTTGAGTTGTAATGAAAAAATTTTTGTTTGTTCTTTTCCGCTTTATGGTTGGTTTAGAACACCTTAAATAAAAAACTTATCTTTTTTTACAAAAATTGTATTGAAATTAACAATATAACATCATAAGTCTAAACATCTAAACAAACAACTGATCTAAACAAACTAACATTATAAATTAATGACGAAATTGAAATTTTTAAAGTTGAAGAAAATACTAGTACCGTGTACTAGTATCGATTATTGTCTCCTCTGGCATTTATTACTGCTTGACAACGATCTCTCATACTGAAAATAATCGTTTTGATTTCTTCTTGATCAATTTGATCCGAAATTTCAACCAACCGCAAAAACACTTCATCTAATGTGTTTGGTGCATTAGGTAGTTGTAGTCGTCTGCTGATGATGTCCCAAACATGTTCTATTAGGTTGAGGTCAGGACTTCTCGCAAGCCAATTCACGGCAGGAATTCCATCCTCCTGACGATACTGCTGCATAATTCTTGCCGTGTGTGACCTGGCATTATCTTGCATAAGCATGAAATTATCCCCAATAAATGGTGCAAATGGCACGACATGCTCTTTCAAAATGTCTGTTATATACCTCTGTTCTATTCTAACTAATTCCGTACGAGCCTCTAAATTAATCCCACTCCACACCATTACCGAGCCGCCGCCATACTGTACAGTCCCTACGGTGTTACACTGTGCGTAGCGTTCCCCAGGCCTTCTATACACTCGGTTTCTCCTGTCATCAGAAAAAAGACAGTACCTGGATTCATCGGTGAACAATATTCTTCCCCAAATCTTCATTGTTCCAATCAATATGTTTACGAGCAAAATGCAATATTTGCATTCTATGGTCTCTGGTCAACAATAGGCCAATTGGTGCCCTTCCAGGGTCTGGGTCGTTTTCAACAAGTCTTCTTCTAATTATTTTGACTGATTCTAAAGTTATAACGATCCAAAAATTCATTTTGTAGAGAAGTCCTGGTATCAAACCTTTGTCTCAGTGTACGAAGTTTCAAAAACCGGTCTTGATTAGGAGTTGTAACCCTTCTACGGCCTTGACCGGGTCTTCTCGAGTTACTTCCAGTAACAGAAAAACGTGTTAACACTCTTGAAATGGTTGACTGGGTGACGTTAAAACGTTCAACGAGTTCTACTTGAGTGTATCCTTCTTCGCGAAGAGTAACGATTCTAAAACAGTCACTTTCTGACAAATTTCGATTTTCGTGCTGCTGGTGGTTCATTTTAAAGAAAAAACACTTAATAAACTTGAAAAACCCCTTTAAACGTTCAGCACAACGTAATCCAACCCAACTAAATTCGAAATATAATGAAGCACAATTAACATGTTTTTAATTTTTTTGCAAAAATGGTAAAAACATCAGCGTTTTTTACCGTTCTTTCGATAAATTTTACAATATACGGGGGGTAACAATAATATCTTAGCACAAAAATCGAACCATTAAAATTATTTGACTTACCAGGGTTTTTAAAATTATGCGTTGATTTCGGAGCTCAGTGTAATTTAAACCTTTTTAACCGTCATGTCTTTAATATATCAAATTTACCAATATACGAAGTTTATTTTGTATTTTAGAAGCCATTATTAAATTTTCTGTCAAATGTTCCAGGTGTTCATCCAAGAATTTCTATCGTTCTCTGTCGTTCAGTGGCGGCTTTTGGGGGTAGGCAGGATAGGCTGGGCCTACCCAATAATTTTAAGAGCTTTAAAATTGAAAAACATATATTCAAAAATTATGTTAATGCATGTAAATAACTTTTAAATGTACTAAATCACTCAATATATTAGCGTCCGTTAAAACAACTATGTTATTATATTACCACAGAAAGCATCGAATCGCATTCAGGCGTTTTAAATATCATTAATAGGCCCGATCGGAAGTGGCCGACCCAGCGCACATAAGATCCCCGTACAAAAAGCGTTTGAAGTTATGCAGCTTGCCGGACAACGATTTATATTGTCGTGTTTATGCTTGCTGTTTAGGCACCAGACGATCGGGCCTACGGACACCATCGTTGTCACTTGTAATGTAATTATCGAATTGTAATATAAATTTCCTTTTAAATTATGATAAAAAAATATGTAACATAATATATAATTATTGTAACATATTTTTAACAAACCTTAGAAACAAACAACACAATTGTAACTCTCACACAAAAAAATATGTATTACACACACTGGCGGCTACAGAAATTTTTTTGGGGAGGTCATGGATCTTGAGGGTGATTACTTTTCTCTGATGCAAGGTCACTTTTAATCTTACCACCAATAGGATAAGTGGGTTTTCAAATATGTTTAACTTAAGGGGGATGGTCATGACCCCATGACCCCTCCCTCTGGATCCGCCACTGATTACACATAGCTATATGTAATTTGCTGGCTTGGCCTACCCAAAATTTTACCACACCAGCCGCCACTGCTGTCGTTGGTATGCTTCTATACGTTGTTAATATTTTTCTATATTGCTATGATATTGTAGAATATCTTCTTTGTTTTCAATCTAATCTAATATTTTGTTCCAACTTTTTAATACATGTAGGGCCTGCTTATTGATATACAACTCTTGTTTTCACGTTAAGATAATAAATGATTTCTCGTAAACATTGTTTTTTCTTTCATCATTTTCATGTTCTCTGAAGCTCTTGGCTTGTATTTTGTATCACTGGTGAATAAATCATTTCTGCCAAAAAAAAAAATGAAAAGAATTAACTTGGTTTGTTTCCAATGTAACAAGACAATATAATTTTTTTAATCTTTTAATGTCCAACGTTCAGGCATAAAGCAAGGGGTCCCCCTGTTAATTTCGATTCAAATATATTATTAATGACATTATCTTCTTTTTGCATTTAGTGTCTCCTGTGGAGGTTGCTGATCAACATTGTTATTTGCCTTTTTGCAACTGCTGCACGGATTAGTTTGACCGATGTCATTCCTAACCATTTACGAAGGTTTCAAAGCCAATGAAATATTCTACGTCCCACGCTTCTTCACACAACTATCTTTTCTTGCATCATAAGCTGTAAGAACTGAGAACACGTCTGTAGACTCTTATTTCAAAGACCTCTATATTTTGAAGGTGTTCCTTACTTAATGTACATCTTTCGGTATCATATAGGAATATGAGAAATACATAAAACCTAACGATTCTAATTCTTAAAATCATAGAAAGATAGAATTTCTTCTAAATGTTGAGTAGCCTCGTTGGCAATAGGCCCAAGATATTTGTACCGAGAAACCTGTTCAATGACCTGTTCAATAAAAATGTCCACAATTGTTGTTAACTTTTTTATAATGAAATTATAAAGAAAGTTAAAACAAAAAAATTATGTAAAATGGCACACACGAACTTATTATGGCACAGGATCTCAAACGGTAATACAACAAACGAGTCATTAGTGTTGTCCTTCTAGGTCGGCGTACCTCTTCTTAACGTCCACGCTTAAGATATAATAAATGGTAGAATTTTTAATATTGATTCAGTTTAACTGTAATTGCAACTTTTATCTCTATCAATACCTGTCTCCTGAAAATAAAATATCGATATTAGCAATATTTGAGAAATGTTGCTACAGCTTTGATAAAGTAAACTAAGAGATTTGCTACAATGCACAGAGGGACGAAATGCTAAAAACATGGCCAAAAGTCCCGAGAACAAAGTTTTTTTAAAGAGATTTTTGACTATTACGTTGTCTACGGGAAGTTTGATACTATTGACTTCCGGTCATAGAAACAGTCGGCCGATTTATTTTCAAGTTACAGAGTAGGTCTAGGTCTAACACAGCATGTTTTCGTTAGTCAGGCGTGGGACCAGCTTAGCTTAAAAGATAGTGAGTCTTTAAACGTTGACCAACTTTTTCTCCACAGTGATACATCATATATAAAACATGGATAATGTTTCTCCATGTATGTACTTTGTGTTTCAATGCTGGTAAAAAAATATGGTAGTAATAATTTGTTTATAAATAATTTCTGAACAAAAATATGTAAAAATAAAACGAAAATTTCATTCAAATAATCGAAAAGTAGGCCTCCTTAATTAGGCTAAATGTCCAGTATTTATATAAAGTATAGTAATTGACTTTAAAAATAACTTGGAAACCCGCACTCCTAGCCACTACTCCGGTAATAAATAACTTTTGAAAATTAAATGTTAAAATGTCAATATTTATGCAATGTTTAAAAACTGATATAAACGTATAGTAATCGTTTTATTGTGGAGACTTATAAGTTTCTTTATACTCGTAAAATAGTAAAGAAACCGAAATGAAATTTTGGAACATTAATGAAACATTATCTTCGAATCTTCGCGTCGTTGTTACTTATGCGAAGCAACATCCATTATCCACTAAGTTCAAGGATATTGACGCAATTTTAAAAACAGCCGTAAAAGCTGATCATTACAAACTAGGATCGTCAACTCTACATGCATGAATTCGGTGATTATAATGTTGCATTTATTTATCCTACCAAAGAGGCACACAATAATGGCAAGTGCGCAAAGCCGAAGATCAAGATGCGAAACAAAAAAAAAGCTTATGATCCAGGATAATTTCAACAAAAAATTGGGACTCCTTATAGACATGCCAAATCCCGGTTTAGATGCCAAATAGTGATGGAAACACAGCTTGACGTTTCTTTGAGAGTACGAATATATCAGCTCGTATAACCGGAATCGACGAAACACTGATCCATCATTTTCATATTATTTTATCAACAATTTCGAGTGTGAAAAAATTGACACAGAAAAATTTCGGAAGTATACTACATAAACAATCAGAAACTTTTTTTATATCCCTGGTACAACATACCCACCAAAGTTCACCGATTACTGATCCATGGACCCGATATATTTGCAGCAGCATTATTACCAATTGTCTGACTATCAGCCTGTAGTTGGCTGCATACCATGTTTCACAAAAATTTTATTTAAAAAATTCCTTTATAAAACGTATAATAATAAAATGATAAAAACCCTATCGGGCTACATCATAAAACGTTTTTGGAATTAATATTCCATCATCAGTGCTATCTGGATGTACATGTTTGAAGCCACTACATAAATGGGTAAAAACCCTTTAAATGTTGTTATATTAAATTAGTTGCATTTTTTTAAATTATAAACTATGATGTTTGTTACATCAGGAATAGATCACTTGGCAACGTAAGATTCCACTGGACTTCAGTAGAGTCTTACGTTGCCACAAACCTGCCCAAAACATAAAACTGCCACCAGCGAAAGGAAGTATTGAACGGGCATATGCTAGTTTTGCAGCTCTTGTTGGCTCTCGCCAAACACAAATTCGCCGGTTACCACAAATTCGCAATACGTAAACGAAGTCAATTACAAAGTCAAACGAAGTCAAACAAACTATTCAGAAGACAAAAGAACAAAGTGTAAATAAAGATCAGAGAATCAGATCAGAAGAGAACCGTGCACAGGAATCTCATGCACATCGTGACCAACGTGTACGACAAAATATATTTAGAACTAGAGCAGCACGTGTGCAGTATACAGCTATATCCAGAACACAAGAACGAAAAACAGCGAATCAACCGAGCATTTACATGTATATCATTTGTTCGTCTTGCATTTGAATATGCCCCAGACATTAATTATTCTGTGCATTTTAAAATTGCTATTGGTGCAATGGACACAGTATGACAGTATTGTCAGGCATTGAAGTTTCACAATGAAGTACTTGGCATCTATTGTGCATCAGGAAAAGTTGTATTACCATCTCTTACCACTCCACCAAAACCTTTAAAATTACTTATTACTGGTGATTACGTGTACCATCGTATATTACCACCGTATACCATCGTAATAAGGAAAGTTCCCCCAAAATTGTAATCATTATTTTCATAACTGTCTGCTTTTGTTATATTGTAGAACATACTTTTTAATAATTCCCATTAATAAAAATATTGAGTTTTTGATTAATATTGTGTTTTTATTTTAGAATTATCACAATGATAAAAGTCGACGAATCTGATCCCGTAGGGGGTAAGTATTTTTTAAATTTCTCCCTTATACCATTATTTAAGGACAAGAGACACATGAGGTTGCATATTTATTTTGTTGGAAGATAATACATTCGATTATAAGATACCAACTTGAGAATGCCTGTTAGAAAGATCACAGCATGTGCTTTGTCAAGGATATGCTAAATATTTGGTTTTATATTTAGTTTATTCTTATACATAAATGATGTATCCTTGATATGTTAATGACTTTCTAATAGTGGTATTTTATTTTTCGCGATTTCTTGTTTTAATATTGGTAACCAGATCCTACATTCTTCCGAAGAATTGGCAACGCAGTTTATGTCATTTTAACTGATAAAAGTATTTTTTTTGATTTTTTTCCTTTTACCATTTGCTTCTTTTAGGACTATACACAGATCATTTGATACTGTTTAAAATTCTCTATTTTTTTGATATCAGATTAATTTTTACTTATTCAACATTTAATTATCTTGATGTTTCACCTAGATAAAAGTTTTCGCATTCACAAGGTATTTTGTAAATACAATCCTGTGTTTTTTCTTGTTGGTTATTTAGTTTGGTTTTGGATAAAACAGATTGTTTTGATAATCTTTTTATGTATAGTATTATATTTTCCTCGTATCATATCTTCCAAATCTATAAGAAACCTATGACTTTATTATTATGTATAAGACCTGTCTGAACATACGGGTAGGTAGTCAAAGATCTTTCAAGCAAATAGGGTTTGACGTGCAAAAGCTACATGTCTTAACATCACAGTTGCCATAAGAACAACGTTAAGTGCTGCCTTGAAAATGTTGCTGAATCTTCTACTGCTACAAATTTTTATACAGAGAGATTTTTATAAAAGATCCTGAATCCGCAAATTCCAGATCTTGCAAAGCTATACAAAATCACGGAATCAAAACAATATCATTACAATCTATTATCTGCTAATAATAGATTAAATAAACTAATTTCATCAACATAAACTTAGGAATCAAATCAACGTTTTATTTAACCATAGAAGTATCACTTATTGATCAATGGATCATAAATGTAGGCAAAACATCCCGTCTATTACGTGACTCCAATTAAATTGGCTATTAATTTGGAGCTAGATAAAAATATGAATCACTTCTGGAATCTCTACAAGTCCACAGGTAGTTTTCGTGTATTAAAAAATACGCAATTCTCATTTCTGCCCGGTTTTTGGCTAGTGAGCGCATTCCGCAGGAATCCTAAGTTGTCTGCCAAATATTCGAAACCAAATAACCCATTTAGAATTGATGAGATAAGTCAATTCAAGGTTTTCGGTAATCGTACAACGTAAAGTTTATTTCATAAACTCAAATTGCAATTAACGACCCGCCTTGAATTTGGATACTAATGTTTCACTGGAAATAAAGAGTGTAGTTAATTTTCATTCAAGATTTAGTTCAAAATACTGGTTTGTTAAACTTTTAACGTTCTCTATTATAATACTGTAATAGATAAAATAATATTTTATAATAAATATGGTATAAAATAGAACATGTACAATAAAGTTGGGTGACTTTGACTCGTATGAGTGACTTTTTCCCAAATGTATACCAAGTTGAGAAATCCTATAATTGTTTTGTCTATATGTTATGGATCGATTTAATCCTATTGGTACTGTGGCTAATGGGGGAAAAGGAAAAGCAGAAACCGTCGTTTATCCAGAAAATGAAACAAATATGTTGTTATCACTTACGGAAGACCCAAATTCAAGTAAGCGATATAAAGGGAACAAGATATAGGCTATAGAAGTGTACAATAATACTTAAAAAAAAATACATCCTTTTCTCATCCAGTTGCACCCAGAATTTTATGGCGATTATTTCAGCAAACAATTTTGTGTAAGTAAATCCAAAGAAAAATTAAAAAACAAAGATCTTTTTGATAACGTACGATTGGTAGATAAGACGATATTTCATAAAAGTGTGTATTTTAACTAAAAATTTAACTACTTATTAATCTACAAAAAAATCTTTTACTGCATAATTTATCATCAAACGAGGTGCCATCTAAATGTACGGGACGTTATTGTTGCAAATTATCTAATTGAACCACAATCTCCTTATTTATCTAATTAAGGGTAACTAGTAGTACCCTACGCTAGACTAGCTGCTGATTCTGTCCTACGCTGTATTTCCAGAAGAAAACAGATGCAAGTACTTTATTCCATAAAATTCCAATTTTTGATTCCTTTTTATACCATAATTCCTGGGGAAGGATATCAGAGGCAGCTAGCACCAAATTTAGGCGTATAGGAAAGGATCCTGGATTGGCTTCTCAGTGGAATAATAAAAGCAGAGCTTTAACAGAAGAATAATCGTAATACTGCAATGCAGAAGGGCTGGCGAATTTACTTCATTATTAATCAGTCAAGTCAAGAAAGTCAAGCGTGATGATATTTAAAAGCATATGGCTAATGATCAAGCACCATGTAAAAATTCACATAGTCGTCTACAGAAATTACAATTAAGACTTAGGCTGAAAATGGGGTGAATTTAGAACTTAAAGGGTACTTACCTTGCAGTGAGACATAGGATTTTATCAGTGTAGCCATTTTGGTCTCACCGAGACTACAAGAATCAGTCGTCAAATTTCAAGATATGAATAATAGAATAGTTTTCAATCGCAACAAAAATCGAAATTCTATCGAAACATTGGCAACACCTCACAAAATTCTGACAAACAATGTACTTGGACAATTTGGTATAGGCAAGAAACGAAAGAGGAGACCACTTAATTGAGTTCGCTATTACCAATAAATTCTTAATTATGAACACCCAATTCAAGCACCACATACGCGGACTCTATACATGTAAAAACCCTGGAGATAAAGATACCAAATCGATTACATCTTAACTAATATTCGCTGGAGATCATCACAAATGGATCTTCAGATCATATCGGGGGCGATATGTGGATCAAATCATATTCTTCTCATAGCTAAAATAAATCTTAAACTTAAAGCTTACAATAAACGCACGGAGATAAAGAAGCTATAAATAAGAAATAAGGAAGACCTCCTCCGAGAGGTAAAAAAAAGTATACTCTCTAGCCTTAATGGTATATACCAAGAAATATGGAAAGCTGATACAACACAGTACTATGCTCTTTTTTTACGCTAGTTAACACTTTACACTAGCCCAAATGGTTTTCTTCATTTGAGTCTTCTTTCTATGGGACATATCGCAATCTAAATGAATCATTATTTGCTTATTGCTCTTAGTCCAACTACCGTCTTCTGGTTTAATAGATGGATTACTTGGTATTACTTGTCTTTTTAGCCTTTTTGTTGCTTCCCTAGAGAGTAATCAGTGCTGCTATCAACTCTCTCAGATAAGACCTGATTGACTTATTTTTATATTTTGAATCTCTCTTATTTTAAGCTCTTGACTAGCAGTATTCAAATTTGGTGTATCTTTAGAGCTCTGGTTTGTTGCCATTTCCTTTTTAGTTTTCTTTTCTCTTTAACTACCATTTTAGTTTCCTTGAGATAATTGTTTCCTTTTACTTTTGATCTTAGAATAGAAGGTGCTTTCCTATGCTGATTTTTTTATATTTTGAACAAACAATTCAACTTTCCCATATAATTGTTTAGGTTTTTTAATGGTACTGCTTAATTCTATCTTCAAGGATTGACCTAAAACTTTGCCAGTCTGATAGTTTATTTATTGATATTGGATTACACTCATTTCTAATGATCATATCACTCACAGTAACTGTTATGGGTGAATGATCTGAATTCATATCCCAACCATCATTAATATCTATATAATTGGATGAACAATTTTTAATAATGCAGAAATAAATTAAGTCCGGTATTTTGTTCCTCACTTTTGACCAATAAGTCGGTCTACTTGTTGATATTGTTTCACATTTCTGTTCTTTTGTGACTGCTGCAACTATTTTCCTTTAGTTGTGGTCAATATTCATCCTCATAGAGTGTAGTTGGTATAAAAGTCACCTCCAATGATATATCTTTTTCCCAAACTTTTCATATATTCTGCATAATGTTCTTTTTTAATGAATTGCTTAGGGGGCTATAAATTATGCCTGCATTACTAAACTTTATAAAAGATTGCTTAGTGAAATGTGTTTCAGATATGAGATAATCATACTTCAAATCAACTTCTTCTTTATCTAGAATTGCTCAGCTTATTTTGATGTAGCAGTTCATTGGCATTCCATTCTATGATTCGTAGTTGCTTAGCCATTTCTAATTTTCGGTATAACACCTTTAGAGGTATGTTCCAATTTGGCCACTCTTACATCTATTTGAATTATTTTGGTGTTTTTATAATATAATTTTTGAATTTTTATAATATCATTTTTAATGTATTATCGGTTTCTACTTCTTGTTGCGATTGTTTTTAGTGACTTTTTGAGCTTTTGGTTTTTCCTTCTTAATAAGCCTTTGTGGGGTTTTGGAGCACAAGCTTTATTTAGTTTTGGGACATCTGCGGAAATCCATAGGAGTTAAAGCATGGAGAAGAGTTGCCAGACACAGGGGCCAATGGAAGATTGTTTTGAAGAAGGCTTTGGCTCATAACGAGCTGTAATGCCACTGATGATGACCTCCGCAGTAGTTTCTAGGATAATTTTCGCTATAATGGATGGATTTTAGTTTTTCTAGTGGTTGCTCACAATTTTTTGTAAGGTGTTTACCGATGCATTTAACACATCTTAGTTCTATATTACAATACTAGAACGTGGTCCGTGGAACGTGGTAACGCATCGGGATTCTAGAACGTATGATGTTCTACTCAAATGCTTTTGTTTTGTCACACCAAAAATATTCTATGCAGATTTATTTTGATATTATGAATAAATATAAAAAATGCAAAATACAACGTTTTAAGATGCACAAAACGGTACACTACAAATTAGCTATAGTATCGTGTTCGCCACTTAGTAACAAGCAGACTTCGGTCTAGTCGCCATCGATTCTCCACGGGTGGTAACAATTAAAAACTGATTGATTTTTTTTATCGTAATATATTTGCTTTCATTTGCTATGTGGTATATTAGGATTCGATTAGTTGTTTATTTTGTTCTCAGCCACTTAGTATACACTTAGTAATAATAAAAATACTGTGTAGCCCTTTTGATAGTCGCCTTGTTTGTTTTTTAGATCTTTTAGATAAATTCGTTATATCCTTCTTCTCTATTTGCTATGTCGCATGTTAGGATTCGATCACTTCTTTATTTTGTACTCAAATATTTAAATAACGAATTTAAGGCGTAGTGCGCTTTTGATAGTCGCTTTGTTTGTTTTTTGTATCTTAATATATTCGTGATATTCTCCTCCTTTATTTACTATGTCGCATGTTAAGATTCAATCAGTTGTTTATTTTGCACTCAGCCAGAGGCCTTCTTCAGGTCAGTAAAGCAAATTTACCTTATGGTGTGTCTACTAAGATTCATACTGTCATGTGACATCTCGTATGTCACTATACGTTTATTAATAACGAATTTAAGGCTTAGTGCTCTTTTGGTCGTCGACTTGTTTATTTTTTCTTGTATTTTAACATAATTGTTATCGCCTCCCCTTTCTTTTTTTAACCTATCACACGCTTCAATTGAACCAATAAAAACTGAGGTATGATGTAATGTCAGCACTGGGGTTTTCGTTACGGACGAACAGACCGACAGACAAACAGATTTCTTCTTCTTCTTATAGTGCCGTGCACCTATAGTGCGTTGGCGAATTATCTTAAGGCCAGACGTCTGTCTTATGCGGTATGCAAAAGATCGCCAGTGGATGATTAGTTGAGGGATTGCGTCATTTTTTCTTTTCAGAATATGGCCGAGGTATCCAATTTTTCGTACCTTGATCAAATTGAATAGTTCTCTCTTAGGACAAACAGACAGCGAGACAGAATAAGCAAAGTATATATATATATATATATATATATATATATATATATATATATATATATATATATATATATATATATATATATATATATATATATATATATACACTTCTCCAAGAAATTAACGCACCTCTTCAATAAATCAATTTTATTTGTAAACAGGCAAAGAATAAAAAATAAAACTTCACCAGATTTATTCTATATTTTATTAGTAATTATAACAATTTGTCTAATCATCAGAAAATGTTGGAAGTACAGGAGAAAAAAAAAAATAACACGGAAGATTCTAAAAAAATAAGAAAAGTAAACTAAAATATGAAAAAGTCTTAATAACGAGTGTTTCCACCTCTACTACGTATAAGAGCCTCACATCGTTGTCCCATACTTAAAATTAATTGCCGTAATTCATTTGGGTCTAGTTCTCTCCAAATCTGGATCAGCCTCTCTCCCACTTCCTGTAAGTTGTTTGTTTGGATCGATGTCGTTCTTAATTGCCTACCAAGGATATCCCAGAGATTTTCAATCGGATTTAAATCCGGACTATGTTTTGGCCATTCCATAGTGTTAATTTCTACCTCTTCTAGATAATTTCTGACGATCTGTGCAGCGTGAGGTCTGGCATTATCTTGCATTAGTAAGAAATTTTCACCGATATAAGGAGCGAATGGTACTACATGTTGCTCCAGGATCTCCAGTATGTACCCTTCAGCTGTAACAGTTCCATTTTGTATGACCACTAGGTCCGTACGTGCGGTCAAAGAAATACCACCCCACACCATAACGGATCCTCCACCAAAAAATGTGGTGTGTGAGAAGTTACATTGAGCATATCGTTCGTTGGGTCGTCGCAACACACGAACACGTCTGTCGTTATTGTACAAACAAAATCGGGATTCATCAGTAAATAGCACTCGTTCTCAGTTAGCATCTAACCAATTAACGTATTCTCTGGCAAAATGTAGTCTCCCCCTTCGATGCTATGCAGTTAATAGAGGACCTCCGGCGCCAATCCTAGGTGTTAAGTTGTATTCCCTAAGTCGCTGGCGAACAGTTTCAGTACTAATTTGTATAGCATGCACGTTTCGAAGCTGAATTTGTAGACTTCGATGTGTTACAAAACGTTCTCGAAGAGCAGAAATTCTTAAAAATCGATCTTGAATAGGGGTATTTACCTGGTTTCGTCCTTGCCTTGGTCTGCGAGTATGTTTCGAGGAATCTTTCTAACACCCGTGAGACGGATGTGTGGGACATATTAAACCAACGACCAATTCTTCGGTAACTCCAACCTTCTTCTGACAGTATCACTGCTTGGGCACATTCATCTCGGTTTAAATTACGTGATTGACGCTCCATAATAAACACAATTAACAATAATCAACAATTAAACAGTAGCCGAATAAAATTCGTGAACACTTAGAAATTAGTATATTTATAGAAATAGTACATTTTTTGCTTCTTTTTGTTTTGTTGCAAAAAAAAACTGTAGCGATAAAACACAGTAAATAAATATAGTGTACGAATAGCATATACAAGGGGCTTGCAAAATATAACATTACAATGGAAATTTTTATTAACACTAATAAAATATCTTAATATTTCAAAGTGGTGCAATAATTTTTTGGAGAAGTGTATATATATATATATATATATATATATATATATATATATATATATATATATATATTGATTTAGAGTATCAGCAATCGGTCAGGAAATAAAACTCTATTTGTTCAGTCTCAATATTTCGTCACGATTTTGTGACTTCTTCAGGAGAAAACTGTAAATTTATTAGAATAATTAATGATTATATGTAAACAAAATGAATATTTTAATACTTACAACTATAAGAATGAAAATTTAAATTTTTCTGGCATATCTAAATAAATGACATATTTTTGTTTGATTTTATTAAGGAGTTATGGTAACTGCAATATGTTATAGAGTGAATTCCCGTTGTATATAACATATATAACTCTATAACATATTGCAGTTACCATAACTCCTTAATAAAATCAAACAAAAATATGTCATTTATTTAGATATGCCAGAAAAATTTAAATTTTCATTCTTATAGTTGTAAGTATTAAAATATTCATTTTGTTTACATATAATCATTAATTATTCTAATAAATTTACAGTTTTCTCCTGAAGAAGTCACAAAATCGTGACGAAATATTGAGACTGAACAAATAGAGTTTTATTTCCTGACCGATTGCTGATACTCTAAATCAATATTTAAAACAGTACGGTCGAAAAAATAATTTGAAAAAAATATATATATATATATATATATTGATACTGTCATGTGATATGTGGTATGTCGCTATATGTTCGTTAATAACGAAGATAATGTGTAGAGTGCCCTTTTTGTAGTCGCCTTGTTTGCTTTTTCATCTTAATATAATCCTTAATTCCTCTCCTTTCATTTAACGCATCACAAGCTCCAATCGAACCAATAACAACGGAGATATGATGTAATTGAGGCGCTGGGGTTTTCATTACCGACAGACAGGCAGAATCTGCAAATTATATATTGCTTGTGTATATATTCAACATATTTCTTAAAAACAGTAATTCTTGTATATTCACTTACTTTCTATAATATACTTTTGTTGACAATAGGTTAGAAGTAAAACGGTACACTACAATAATAAGCTAGGGTCTCGTGTTTGCCACTCCTGATGATATTTTATTAATTTATGCATAAAACACTCATTTTTATTTTATGATCAATACATTGAAAACGCTATCTCCAAATGATCCACAATTTTTTCATTGTTTCAAATGTGTATTCTGAAGCTTCTGACAATATATTAAGAGCTTTATCTAATTTCTCTAAATCTTCACTTTTCTTTTCTCATTTTCTAGGTGTAACCTCCGTCAGTTTATTTTTCGTTCAGTTTCTGTTTCCTACAGTCTCTTATTCTCTAGTATAGCATAATTTTTATCGCTATCTGATAATGATGGTTCTTCACTCGGTATTTCTTTTTCACCATCACCTTCGTCTTCATCCTTAATCTAAAATTAAATAGTAGTAGTGTCATCTAACTTTTATTTAATATAAATATTAGTAAGAAATTTATTAGAAAATAAAAATATGGCACAATTTCCACATTGTCTCGCTGCTCTAGATGGGAAACATGTTTTTATACAAGCACCAATAATCATGGAAAGCTAGTTTGTTAATTTTTAATCAACATTCAGTGTAGTTCTTTTTGCCTTAGTGAAAGCTAATTACATTTTGTATGTTAATGCTGGAGGCCAAGAAAGAATTCCAGATCTTTAAAAACTGCTCTCTTTACAAACAAAATAAGTGAGTAATAACTTAAATTTTTCTCAACCGTAAGCTTTAGCTGACATATAATGGAAAGTTCCGTATTTTTTATTGGGAACGAGGTACTTGCCTTAACTGATCCATTAATGAAACCGTTTTCAGGAATACATTCGAAAGGATCACCGAGAAGAGTGCTGAATTACAGATTATATGTCACACGTACAACTGTCGAAAATGTATTTGGTATTGCCGCAGCCGTTTTTAGGGTACCTATTTCGTAAACCAATGTTGCTTGAACCTATGAAGACTGAATTAATTGATAAAGACGAATTAATTATAATGGCAGTAGCCCATCGACATATTTTTTTAAAGAAAAAGTTCCACATTTTCTGCTCTGTATACGCCACCTGAAATTTTCGATACAGAAATTGAAGAAACGCTTGTCGAAAAAACCTATAAAACTATTAACAATGAAACTCAACTTTTGTGGCAAGATAACTATGCGTAATTCGTAATTTAATACTTACACTTTGTGTTTCGCGAACCTTATTTTTGTCCCAAAAGAACTGCATACTTGTAAATGCATACCAACGACTTTCGCAGATATTTGAAAGCACTATAATAAATAAGAGAATTTGTAATTGAAAAGTAAATAAAAATATATCAAAAATAAATTAAAATTCAATTATTCAAACTTACCTTTTCCTGCACTGTGTCTTTTTAATTTTGGCTTTTTCTCGCATAGGTGCTGATAGTAGAACATTAATTTTTTTAACGCTCGTCTACTGTCATTCGAAATTCTACACAAAGTTCTTCCCAAACATCATGCTTTTTTATTTTATTTATTTTGGTAAAAAATTGGTGAAAAAAATTATTTATTTTGGTAACTATTTATAAAATCGATGATAGATTCTTCCGTCTATTCCATAAAAAGCACTTATTTCCACTGAATAAACGAAAAATAAAATAAATCGCCAGTATATACGCAGACCTGTCTAAACATGATAACAAGTGGTGCAACATCAGCGGATGTTACTATGTTACGGTTTTACGCTGTTACGTAATGCGGTTCAGACATGTTGCTCTACGGTGTTACGATACGAAGTTTTATTGCGTGTCTATACTCGCCTTAAGGGGATTTAAAACGTATTTAACCTATTACATAATTAAAATAAAACCTATTTTTATACCCGAATTAATATTTTTGCACGAACAACATTCGTGACCGTTTAATTTATTATAGCTTTCTAAGGGAAATATGTATACAACAAAGTGATAAAATACTTTTCAGCAAGTTGAATATTGTATTTATTCATCTCAAATGTGGAATTGTTCTGTTGGCGACACGCAAGCACTGACACTAATTTATTTAATTGTACTTTCTGCGATGTGCACGGTGAACGTTTGTTGTTTAATTGAACCAGTTCCAGTTGGCATAAGCTGTACAGGAATATTAACATTAACCGTTTTGTTTTTAAAATGCTTTTACATACTTTTGGGTTAGTTATGTATAATAATAATTTCGAGACTGTTTGTAAATGCATTTAGGCGATTTGAATATTGTTTTTACACTTCTTAGAGTACTTTCTATCACTCGTCATGTTTCCGTACAGTTTTGATCAATGACATAATTATATACGTCATACGTCACTGGTTTATAAATTTATAAAAAAGATTTATCTATTAAATAAATATTTTTTATTTTATAAAGAAATAAAGGCTTTGTAAAATTATAAAATAATATGTATTATCTTTAAATGATTTAGTGCGTGTATTACTCTTACGAGTACATACTCCATAAGGATGTCGTATCCTTGTTCCTTTTCATTTTTGTATTTATTTTTTTCAAATATAGATCTCAAAGATAGCGTAAAGAGACTCTTTTCGCTATCTTTGAGAAACGACTGAATACCGGAAAAGAGCGGAGCAAAAGTAAAAATGTCGTCCGACAAACTGACGGATGAGGGCATCAGAATACAAACAGGAGATAAAGAGGGTGATAAGAAGGTCTGAGAGAAGTAGAAAGGTAGATAGAACGGTAATAATAGAAAGTGGAGTCGAGATGAATGACGAGATGATGGAGATGCTAAAACAGTTAGCCTTAGATGTAAAGGATATTAAAACGTGAGCAAAGAAATTATGCAGAAGAGCTAAAAGAGTAAAAAGCAGAAAATCAGAAGCTGAAGAAAGAAAATGAAACTATTAGAAAGAAAAGTGAACAGACCAAGAAGGAAGTTCGAGAATTAAGTAACAAACTAGAGTACCTATAGAAATAGAAGAAAAAGAATAACGTGATCGTAACAGGTTTGGATCTAGACGCTGATGAGTCGGACGTGCTAAAATCGACCGTGGGAAAATAATAGAGGAAACCTTACAGATACAGGTAGCGAATAAATTAGCTCTTAAGATAAGACAGAGAATAAGTCTGTTGCAGCTAGAAAAGCAAGGAGAAAAGAAGAAGCTATTGAGAAATAAATGAAAATTAAAGGACTTTCAAGAAAAAAAATTTACATAAACGATGACTTGACAATAACTGAAAAAAGAATTCAAAAGGAAATAAATAAAAAGCACAAGAGGGCCGAAGAGAAGGTAAAATAGTAAAAAGAGGGTTTCGGAAGGTTATAATAGATGGTAGAGTATGGACATGGAACCGAACAAAAGGAGGGCTAGACCTACCAGCAAACTAGAGTTGATTAGCAGTGGTGGATTGAAAAATAATTTAATTATGGCAATGATTGAGGACATGGAGTGATTATCAATAGGGGAAACAAGGAAAATAAGGTAAAATAAGGAAAAATAAATGTCATCAAAGTACAATCCGGATAGGTTCCTGGAACATGAGAAGTACTTATTAAGCAGGCGCACTAAAAGATATAGTGTCAGTGATGAAACAATACAAAGTGGATATCCTGGTAATGTAAAAAACGAAACAAAAGAAAACTAGTGTAACAATGATAGACAACTACAGCTATTTCAGTAGTGATGGTAGAGACCGAATATTGGAAACGGGTGTTATAATTAGTGATTCGTTTACAAACTGCGATAGTGGTGTTCGAGACAATATCTGAACGGATTTGTGAGCTGAGACTAAGAGGTAAAACTTGAAAATTAAGTTTAATAAGTGTGCATGCTTCTTCAGAGAATAAAGACCAGAATGTAAAACAGGAATTCTATAGTCAGATTGAACTTATATATAATCAAATTCCAACATATTATATTAAAATTGCTATGGGTGATTTAAATCCCATGGTGAGGAATGAAGAGATGTACCAAAAAAAATATGGAAGTTAAAACTAAACATGGCGAAAGCAACAGGGATGGGAAGTTGTTCGTAGGCTTTGCACAAAAGAACAACTTATTAATTATAATACTTACTTTGGTTACAAGAAATACTACAAAGGAACATGAATCGCTCCAGACGTGACAACAAAACTACTTCAAAGCGAAAATCAAGGTAACATCGAAATGGAGTGGGGAATAATAGAAGCAGCTATCAAGGAAACAGCTCAAAAGCGGTTAGGTCAAGTTAAGCAGGAGTGAGATAAAAAATGGTTTGATTCGATTGCAAGAAAAGCCTTAAAAAAAGAAATGAGACAAGACTAAAATATATGGACAATACAAGTGACGAAAATAGAAATGAATATGAAACAGAGAGAAGAGACGCAAATAAAGTGTGTATGAGGAAGTAAGGGGAGAATAGAAATGTAAGAAACTTCTACCAGGAAGCGAAGCGGAGATGAAGCGGAGAAAATAGAAATGAATATGAAACAGAGAGAAGAGACGCAAATAAAGTGTGTATGAGGAAGTAAGGGGAGAATAGAAATGTAAGAAACTTCTACCAGGAAGCGAAGCGGAGCAGTGACTAGGGCGCAAGAAAACAGAATTACTACAAGAGTAAAGAAGAACATCTAATAGGAGATAAGCAGAGGAAACTAAATAGATAACAAGAGCATTTCAGAGAGCTACTTAAAGAAGAACCGGATGGAAATGATAAGCAATTGGCAATGGTAAGGGAAGTCAATAACATGCCGGCGAAAATAATGGAGGCTCCCATTGTGGAAGAAATCATATATAGCATGAAAAACAATAAAAGGGAAGGCAGCAATGGTATTCCTACAGAACTAATTAAGCATGGGGGAGAAACACTTATAACGCGGATATGTAGCCTGATGACGAAAATCTGGGAGCAAGACGGGAGCATGACGACTATGGAGAGAGGCATAGTATGTCCTATTCATAAGAAAAAAGATAAAGCAGTGTGCAAAAACTACAGGGGTACACTCTTCTAGTTGTATCATATAGGGTACTCGCCATAAGAAGTAGGAAACGCACTTTAATGAGCAGGTTTGGTGAATACCGAAGAGGATTCAAAAAGGCAGATCCACCACAGACCAAATATTTGAACTTCTCCTCTTTTTAGATTTCAAGCAACCTTACGATTCTGTGATAAAAAGGCGTCTATACTTAAGAGTACTTGGAATTCCGGAAAAGACGATCAAACTAGTAAAAATGACTTTAATAAAGACCGACAATAGAGTAAGGATAGAAGGGAGCCTAACAAGAAAATTTGAAGTGAGAAGGGGACTTCTCACTTCAGGGAGCGGGGAGAGAGAGTGAAATACGAACGAAAGGTATGATTTATAAGAACAGAAGCCAGAACCTGGCCTTTGCGGAACTGCTGAAGATTTTTAAACTCTTTGAAGCGAAGGCTAAACAGTATGGAATAGTTTTCTTACTGAGGAAAAAACAAAATATATGGAAATGGGACAGACCACATAATTATGAAGACACAACTAAAGACTACCACAAATAACGAGAGTAAATAGTATTGGTTCAAAAAAGTGACGGAGTTTGAGTATCTAGGAGTAAGAATAACAAGTAAAGGAAAAGAAAGCCAATAAATTGAGAAGCGAATTTCGAGAGAAAGGAAGACGGTCGGAGCCCTACATAATCTACTAAGCGGAAAAAAACATCTCCAGAGAGCTCCAGAGAGACAAAATTGAGACTATACCGAACAGAGATCCAACCCATGGTTCTGTACGGAAGCGAAACATGAACTCTGAACAAAAATCAAGAAAGTATGCTGAATATCTGGGGACGGAGTGTTTTAAGAAAGATATTTGGGGAAGTAAAAGACTATGCATACGTTTGGAGGAGATGAACGAATGCAGAGATCAGAGAGCTGTACCAGAAACCAGAAATTACTCAGATCGTCAGGACAAAGAGACAAAGAGACCTATATATATATATATATATATATATATATATATATATATATATATATATATATATATATATATATATATATATATATATATATATATATATATATTTGTGGTAAGGAAGAGAACTTTTAAAAGTACACATTGTAAACTCTTATTTTTATATCTTTTATATTTGACTGACTACGCTAAATCTTTAATCACACTCTGTTACTCTTGTAAACACGCATTTACGGCATCCACATCACCGTTTTCTGTATGCCAACTATTTCAGCACTTTATAATCAAAATCAATATCCTTTGCCAATTATTGATCGCTAACCGCTTAGTAATTATAACATTTCAACAGTTAACTTCTTAGTTTGTTACGAAAAGTTTCTAAACCCACACATGATGTCAAATCGGAAATCGGACATTTCAAGTAGTATATTCCAACTTGCACAACAGTCTATAGTCTGAAGTTTATAACAATTGCGGCGAAGGTGAAATGCTTCTTTATATTATGAGCACTGAGCACTATAGACGTTATATATACTAGTATAATATATATATATATATATATATATATATAATATATATATATATATATATATATATATATCTATATATATATATATACATTATACTAGCTGACCCGACCAACTTCATATCGCCTCAGATAATGTGCCAAAAGCTCAATAATCTCCTCTTTTGAGTCTGTGAAATAATAAAAATATGTGAGTAATGTGATGAATCCGGTAAACGTGTCAATGCGACTTTACCATTTTCAATATGCAACGACTGCTTCGAAAACAAATTACACTTTGATTTTGCTGCAAAAACAGTCACATGTTTAATTGTCAATTGGAGCGTCCTATTTTAATTTATTTTATAATTTTATTTTATCTTATTATCCTATTTTATATTTTGTCTTATTTTATGTTTATTTACTTTATTTTAATCATAATTTATATATCAGCATATATATATATGAGTAGAGTAATAAGTATATGTATGTATATTATGTGTGATTACAGCCATACAAATTATTTCAAACTCGTCATTCGCGTACAACCTTGGGATTAATTTTTCATCACCCTGTTTATGGAAAACCCACTCATACCAATTGTTACTTGCATGCCAACTCTCATTATCCACCTTCACAAATTAATTCAGCCATTAATACCCTTGTCGCCAGATCAATATGCCTTAATGCAAGCATCATCGCAAAGGCGCTAGCAGACCCGCTGAGCTCTCTACTTAAAAACAAGCCCTCATTCGAAATAGTTACCGTGAAAATCACATCAAGAGAGCAGCCATAGCCATCAATCTCCCACTCAATCTTAACCTAAGGACTCAGCCACTGATCATACGAAAGCTTTTCTTCCTTACATTAAAGGTATCACTGACAAAATTGACAAAATCCTTAAATTAAGAATAATAAAGACAATATTTACCCCCTAACAAAAACTTTAATTCTTGTCTGATCAATTAAAGACAACATTATAAATAAACAACAGTTTATGAATTTCCTCATGCAGACTACCCTTGATCTTATATAGGCCAAACAAACCGTATAATCCAAAATAGGATTTATGACCATGTCATTTCTGAAGTAATTTTAGCTCTAAGTCAATACCATTTTCATACAAGTCACAAAATTGATTTTGAAAACTGCAAAACATAGTTCCCATCCGCTTCTATAAACCCAGAATTATCCGAGAAGCCATAGAGATTGAAAAAAGAAAAAATTTTTTCAATAAAAGATATGACCGCATTCAACTTAGACCCGACGACCTCCCACAAGGAGAATATCGACAGCTCCACCTTCCAACCAAAATCCTGCCATCAGAGATCACGGAGAGGGTTTTATACATTGTTCTTAAATTATCAGAAAGATACAGCATCCAAAGAATTCCAACGAATGATATTTGGCATACTGTTAATTGTTTTCAATGCAAAATTGCATCATCATTTTTTATTAAGCTGTTCAACTTCTTTACATTGTTGTTTCATCCAGTTCTCTTTGGCAGTTTCTCATTTGTTAAGTTACATTTGATGTTTTGCTATTTTTATTTATATATCTCCGTCCATAAATCAGATTAAAACTAAAGAATTAATTAAATCCCAAGAAATTAAATCTCAAGCCTAAGAAGGGTAGGCCACGTCCATAGGCTCCGTAATAACCACCTTGCCAAGTTAATCTAGAAGGGGGCTCCGATAGGAAGAAAGCTCTTTGGACGCCCACGAATGCGGTGGAGAGATTTAAAAACAATGGGGCTACCCACCGACCCAACTATCATGGCCAACCGTATGATATGGAAGCAAGTTGTGCAGTGTGTTAGCCAAGACTCACCCCGGGTTGTAGTGCTACGAGAAAAAAAATAAGAAGATTCATCAGGTCTAGGATTTCTATTCTCGGCGGTAACTTGGATAACTGTGTTTTTTAAATTCGGTCCATGTGCTTTCAATAATACTGTGCCTGAGATGAAAAAGTCTTGGCAAAATTAATGGGATATAAATTCTTTAAAACGCCATGAAATTCAACCGACATTTCTTAAATATATATATATATATATATATATATATATATATATATATATATATATATATATATATATATATATATATATATATATATATATATATATATATATACAGCTCAACAGGCCTAGAAGCCCATGTCTTAAGTTTTCCACTTCCTATTTTAAGTCTTCATTAAGGTCATTTTTACTAGTCTAATCATCTTTTTCGGAATTCCAAGTACTCTTAGGGCATGGCACAGATGCCTTCTTATCACAGAATCATAAACTTGTTTGACATTTATAAAGCGGAGGTTTAGCTTTAACTGTTGCTCGTATGTACTGCCCTGAATCATTTTTAACACGAATATTTGGTCTATGGTAAATCTGCCCTTTTTGAATCCTCCCTGGTATTCACCAACTTGCTCGTTTAAGTGCCCTTCCAGTCTACGTCTTATAACTCTGGCGAGTACCTTATATGCTACATCCAGAAGAGTGATGTACATCCCTGTAGTTTTTGCACACTGCTTTATCTCCCTTAATAGGCATGGGAGATACTATTGCTCCATATTTCTCCATATTTCTGGCATTTCCTCTCACTCTTAGGTTTTCGTTACCAGGCTACATATCCGCGTTATAAGTGCTTCTCCCCCATGCTTGATTAGTTCTGAATTGCTACGTGTACTTTTATTGTTTTTCATGCTATATATGATTACATTATTTCTTCCACGGTGGGAGTCTCAATTGTTTCCGCTGTGACATTGACCTCCCCTACTATTTTCACTTGCTACTCATCATTTCCATCCGGTTCTTCATTAAGCAGCTCTCTCAAATGCTCTTTCCATCTATCTAGCTTCCACTGCTTATCTCCTATTAGAAGGCCTTCTTTACTCTCGTAATAATTCTGTTTTCTTGTGCTTTCGCAACTGCTCCTTTTCGCCTCCTGGTAGAAGTTTCTTACATTTTTAATAATGTAATGTTCTTCAATCTCTTGGAACTTTTTATCCATATGCTTCCCTTTCTTCCTCCTACACACTTTTTAGCATCAATTCTCTCTGCTTCATATTAATTTCAATTTTCGTCACTTGGTTTGTCCATATATTTTAGGTTTGCCTCGTTTCGTTTGCTAAGGCTTTTTTTGCAATCAGTATCAAACCATTCTTTATCTCTTCCCTTCTTTACTTAACCTAACTGTTATTGAGCTGCTTCCTTTATAGCTTCTTCTATTATTTCCCACTCCATTTCGATGTCACCTTGATTTTTGCTTTGAAGTACTTTTGCTCTCATGTCTGCCTGAAAGTTATCAGCAGTGCCTTTGTTTCTTAATTAGGCGACGTACTCTTTCAACTCACGGGACAATAAAGGCCTTGTCCATTCATACGACCGTTTCTAAAAGAAACAAAGTTATTTTATTAGACGAACAAAACTAGAAAACTAAAAAAGGTTGAATTCACTTTTTATAACAACTAAACTTGGGTCACTGCAAAATTAGTGGGTGTTTATTGTTCATGGTATGGGTACTATGGGTCATGACTCGTCACAAAAAGTGACGAATGCAAAAAAAAGTCAGATAGAACTTGTTCTTCTTCTTCTAGTTCCATGACCATTATCGATCGTTGGATATCATGTTGGCTACCATATTCGCTCTAGTGACTTTATTGACAGCAGCTCTAAATAATCATGTAGTCAATTTTCCGTACCATTGTCATAGATTTTTCAGCCATGATGTTTTTTTCTACGAGTGTAGCACACAAAGATTATGCTAACACGTTTGGCGACAAATTAGTTTAGCAACACAAACGCTGGAGATGTTTGAGGCACACAAGTTGAACCAAGCCGCGTTGCTCAGAATCGGCAGAGATCTGAACGTGGTTCTTTGGATATTTCCTTTGATACACAAACTAGTAAAATTGGGAAGAAAGCAAAGAAAAGAATAAAAATTAATAGCCAATAAAGCTAAACCAAAAGTATTAAATCAACAGAACAAAAAAACAAATTACAATCTTATAGCCGAAAGGGTGCCATCGATTTTTTTCTTTATAGCTTCTAAAAAATTGGAAAAAGAAGAGATAAGAAGAAAAAAAAATTTAACGAGATAATAAAAATAGTATATTATTATAATGTATACACATATATTCACATTATATATTATATATGATGTCAAAATATAGATGTTATAATATGAATACAATAATAATTAAATATTTATTTATACTTACAAGTTCAACATTGCCAAAATTATGAGTTTAAAATTTTTAAGACATTTTGTATAACTAATTCTGGAAATACTTTGAATCTACTCTCAATCAACTGAAAAGAAACAACTACCTCAATAATATTTTTTTTTATTCCTGAATAATACTTTCTGACCTACTTTTATAAATTGAGATTTAATTGTAATAAGTTAAGTTAATTAAATTAAATTCTCCTTAGGAGCTAGTATCTTAAAGAGTAATCTTTACATAAAGTATAATTTTTACACAAACTTTAAAAAAACTAAACAAAAATTAAGAAAGCAGTATCATTTAACATGGTATTTAGCCCAGTCTGGTTATGCAAAAATCATCATTTTGCACGTCAAAATTTTTAGCAGATATCTAAAGCTTTTGAGACATAGGTGGGGATGACCAATAGATGAAAAAGTACTCGTATTTTTACATTGCGTTTTTTTTAAACAATCATTTATGGTCACAATTTGGTTTTGTTTTTTCCCTTATATTTTATATAAACAATATTTATATCATTTTTTTATATCAAGAATATCTTTATTTTCCCGTTTTTGGTATTGATAAATTTCCCGTAAATTGATAAATATTTTACGGAGATATTTGCAAAAAAGCAGTTTTTTTGCACTAATTTATAAATGTTATTAATTTTTTTATTAACAAAATAAAATGTTATTAATAGATTTGAACATCGAGGAATTACCGTCTTTTAAATTTGTGCAAAATTTCCCCCGATTGGTGAAATAGTTTAAAAGTTATTTAATTAATTTATCCCTGAGGCTAAATATTTAAACCATTGAACTTGCTCTACTAATGATGCTAGACACATTTAGCAAATTTTATAGGATTCTTTAAGACTTAAACTATCTCAGAAGTTAAATGCATATTGCGTTTTCATCGAAATTAGTTACAAAATAAACGTTTGAAAAAGGAGAATGTTTTTTACTTATAAACAATTGTAATAACTTCTATATTTTTTAAGCTACAGACTTTTACATACAACCATTGGATAGCTGGTAAAACAACTCACATTAAAAAAAACCTTCTATGACCAATAGAAACGAAGTTAGGGACTGTTTTTAAAAAAATCATATCTCCATTGTTTATAAACATGAAGAAGTAAAATTTGCACAAATTTTGAATGAAAATCTAAACTTTATATTGAAACTTATAGCTATAAAATTTATCCAATTGTTCGAAACTTACAGCCCTTCGAAACGAAGGTACTTTCGAAAAATCGACATAGGAAAGTGGAGGGAATAAATGTTTCAGCTCCGTTTTTTTTTTAGATCGGAACTTCAAATTTAAACACGTAGGAAAAATATACATTATCTCGGCTTCCATTGCAGCTAGAAGCCTCTTTTTTAATCTGGGGTAGCTTCTCGAAATATGAATAACTACATAGTTTTCACTAGCGGGGAAATGTGGGAAACCTCGGAAAAATTGAGTCCATTTGAAATTCACCCCCCCTGGAAATCTCGGAAAATTCCGGAAAATCAACATTGTTTATAACATACCCCTTTTAAACGTTTATTTTGTAAATAATTTCGATGAAAACGCAATATGCATTTAACTTCTGAGATAGTTTAAGTCTTAAAGAATCCTATGAAATTTGCTAAATGTGTCTAGCGTCAATAATATAGCAAGTTCTATAGTTTAAATATTTAGCTTCAGAGATAAATATATTAAATAACTTTTAATCTTTTGACCGATTGGGGGGAAATTTTGCACAAATTTAAAATACGGTAATTCCTCGATGTTCAAATGTATTAGTAACATTTTATTTTATTAATAAAAAAATTAATAAAATTTATAAACTAGGTAATGCAAAAAACTGTTTTTTGCAAATATCTCCGTAAATTACTTATCAATTTTTATTTAAAAATCGGGAAGATAAAGATATTCTTGATATAAAAAATGATATAAATATTGTTTATATAAAATATAAGGGAAAACACTTATAGACAAAAAATCAAATTGTGACCATAAATTATTGTTTAAAAAAAACGCAAGGTAAAAATACGAGTACTTTTTCATCTATTCGTCATCTAGTTACCCCCACCTATGTCTTAAAAGCTTCAGATATCTGCGAAAAAATTTTCGACCTTTTTTTTTGACCAGGCTGGGCTAATTGAATTAATTATATCAGGTTAAGACTATAAACAAATAAAAAATTGAATTTTGTTCATTTCTTTTTTTGATGCTGATGCTGAATATTTTCAACAAAATAAAGAAATAAAGTACTTATCTGGATGGTAGATTATTGTCTCAGTCAGAAAGAACAGGAATGCCTTTGTAGTCTCTGGATCTAAAGCTCTTAACAAGAGGTAACTAAAAGTATTATGCATCTCTATTAATATATGCATTCATTATTTCCAAAAATTATTAAAATTACAAAATTTTGTACATCCTAATTTCCACCAGAAGGAACATTAGTAAAAATAGACAAAGATGTTAAGTATATTTTTTTTTAATATTAAAGTATATTAAAAATTGTTAAACAAAAAAAAAAGAAAACCTTGTAAAAAAATAACAAAAGCTAACCTAGTGGACTGAGATAAAGACACATTGTACAAGTACACACAAAAGTCTAGTATCGAGTGACGATGTGAATTCTCTAAGTCGGCTTTCTGCCGAAAGAATTATGTCAGATTCATCTCGTAATAGCTACCATCCAATCGGATATATTATTAACTAAAACGTAGTTTGGAAAACGGTAATTTTTTTAGCGACTTAAATAAGATCTCAATTCGGACCAAACAAAACAAACATCTTAACTTTGTTTATTCCATTGCCTGAGAACTAAAGTGCTCCCATAAGCAGACTTATAATGTGCCATAGACAGATGTTTACAAAAATCATTCCTTCGAATAAATAATTGCAAGCCGTAGGAAATCTCAACTTTATATAGAATCGGACAAAAGTATTAACATAAAATTAATTCAAGTTCATACTCGAACTAAGACCTATAGAATTTTTCAAATCGTTACCCCAGGACCACGTTTACCTTGGATCTTTCCCTGAATGATCAGATGTAAAAGTTCATATTTTTCAGGATGTCTCATAATGTGACCGAAGTATTTCAGCTTGCGTTTCTTTATTATATTGACCAGTTGTGTTGTTTGGTTCAGGCGCCTAAGGAGCTCCTCATTTCTAACTCTGTCGATCCAGCTTATTCGTAGTACCTAGTCGACTATATAAGCATATCTCAAAGACTTCTAAGCGTTTAAGCATCGCCTCACTTAGGGTCCATGCTTCCACTCCATACAGTAGCACTGTATGGTGCTAAGGTCAATGCTAAGATCGTGGCTACAAAGTACGTTTCTCATTTTTACAAAAAAGGCTGGGGCTTGTTTTATACGGCTATAGTACTTACACCGGCGTAAAATTCCACACAAAAGTAATGAAAAAAGTCATGACGGAAAAATATGAACGGACATAGGACAAATAATTTCCATATAATTTCGTGGGAATTTTTAGGCTAATCATGAGAAGTTACATGAACTTGAATTTTATATTTTGAAAACGACTTCCGAAGTTGAAGTGGAAATCGAAACGTCAAAAATAAACTTAATTTAAACTTAAATGGTGGCTTATTCCCAACAAAAATAGTAATTGCATAAACTTGTATTGCATTTCTAACAAATTTTGTATCGCAATAACCTAAAACACTCCATTTTAGGCGCCAAAAATACAGACATTCGACAACTGATAGCTGTCACCTGAAAGAAAGTGTTCCAATCTCTACTTTGACAGACCGACATTTAACCATAATGTTCTAGTCTATAAAAAAAATCGATTATAACATACTGTAGGAAACTATGTTACCAAAGACCTTTTAAAACAGTGTAAATTGTAAGTGGGAATATAGTTTCCGCAGCCTGATTCAGAGTTTTAATAAACGTAAAATATAGAAATCAATGCCTAAACTATTGTTTGAGGATTTTATAATAAAACGTGTTGTTATCAGATCGAAAGCACGTGAAAGAATTCAATGGCAGCAATAAAAAATCTCTAATATATTTTGCTTGCCAAAATAAATAATAATAGAACTACTATTTTCAGATGAATTCTCGATAGAAGAACATACTCCTGATAATGTAAATAGAACAATAAAAATTGTGATGAATGTTTCCTGTGCTAAAGATATTTACTGTTAGAGTTCATGTTGAAAAAAAAATCATAAAGAACTCAATATTGCCAAAATAATCTAATTATTTGTTTATTTTTATAATTTTTATACAGTTACACACGCTTTTCTTGTTTAAATAAATAGCTGTAAAATAATGAAATTTAATCGGTCTTTTTAAATGGCAGCATCAAAGATAAAAATAAAATAAAAAACGTATTCTCTGACCGCTTCAAAAGTTGTTTCCAAACTTCAAATCGAACTGATCACCCTTTCTATTAGCGCCTACATACCTACTTGTTAACAATGGGTATCCATTTTCCAGACACCTACGATATCTCCTCAATTCAAACCCCTCCTTCTTGGACAATTCGACTTCCCTCTAACTAACACCAGCTTATTGCTCCTAAACAAATCAGAAACGCCAGCAAGGCAAATTAATCAAGAATTTCTAATTCTAATTCTAATTCTAAGCTGTTTCAAACTTTACACCGATGCCTCCAAAAACGAAGACGAAACTGGGGCAGCAATCTACTCATTAGATTATACAGAAGCTTACAAATTACCTTTATATACAACAACGTTCTCAGCTGAACTGTATGCGATACTAAAAGCACTAGTTCTGATAGTTAACAAAAATAAAAAGAGAAATACCATTATTACAGATTCTCTCAGCTCAATAATGGCATTAAACCAAGTCTACTGCAATCATCCACTACTCCTTCTCATTAAAAAGGAACTAAAACATGCAGAAAATATGAACATTAAAGTTAATTTTATATGGGTACCGTCACATACTGGAATCGAAGGAAACGAGGTTGTAGATAAAATAGCAAAAAATGCACCTACTAACCCAAACGCAGAAGAGAATACGAAAGTTTTTCACACCGATCTAAAAGCATCCTTTAAAGAAAGGATTAATTCAATATGGCAGGATACATGGAAGAACGCCCCAACCAAGCTGTACGAAGTTGATAAGAATCATAAAAAATTCCCAAAATTTAACAATAGAAGACAACAAGTAACCTTCACTCGCCTCCGGATTGGCCATACTCGGTTAACACACGACTACCTACTAAAACGTACTGATAAACCTGTGTGTGACATGTGGAAAAGTGTCTTAAGGCCGGTTTTCACGCTACGTCTTGTTGTACGTTTTGCTGGATAGGACAAATCCTATACAATAAAACGTGGCATGTAAACAGCAAAACGTACGTCTTGTCGAATCGAAATGAAATCCAAGGTCAGATCGTAGAAATGATGGGAGAAGCATAGTTTTGCGAGAACTGGTAGGATAAAACGTTACGTGAAAATACATGTTCAGACAAGTCGTCCGATCTTGACTTATTTGACGACTAGTTTCACTGCAGTTCGCTTCATTTTTCTTAAAAAAACCTAATAATGTCAGATTTGCGGCAATGCACCCACGATTTTCTCGGGGAATTTATTGAATTGTATAAAAGTTTTTAAGTAGTTCTGTTTTAAAACCAAGTAGATTGCATTACAGGTTTCAGGAATTATTTTGCTTAACGCTGGTTTGGATATTATGGTTGTGAACTCTAAGTCCTTGACGCTGCGTCCTGTTGTAAGATATCTGAGAGTGGCTGTAAGTCTTTCATGGGGTGTAATGGCGTTTCTTATGAGGTGTCTTATTTCAATATGTATGGTGTTACCAACTCTAGCAATTGACAATAGGCTGAGGTGTCCATTCGCAAATAATTGCGCCAGTCATCTGGTTCGCCTCTCAGTTCTTTTAGTAACGAGACGTGGGAATACTGGCTTCTTTTTAGAAGCCCACTCTCCTGACCATCTTGTCTTTTCCCTCCTCATCCCCTTTTTTCTCAGTCATAGTATCGTTATGGTTGAAAAAATTAAAGAAAGCAGCCGTGTTTCATCCATAATAAGAAAAATCACTAAACAAACTTCACACAACTCAAGACTCTGAATTAGAAATGAGGTAGAAAACGGAAGGAAAAACGTAGTGTGTATAGACTGGACAAAACGTACATTTTGTCGTACGTTTTATATGACCCACAAAACGTACAATAAGACGTAGTGTGAAAACGGGCCTTTAACGGTAAAACATTGTTTATTGCAGTGCCCCAAGTACGATGTGCAACGCAAAATGTATAACATACTATCAACATTAAACAGTGCTCTTGGAAAAGACAGTAATACTAAAAATATTTTCGCCTTTCTCAAAGACTGCAAGCTGAACTCGAAAATCTAATATTTTACTGTGTATAGATCTAGGTTTATTTCTATCTATGTATTGATATAGTTAATATTCTATTGTTAAGTTCTAACTCTGTATCACAATCCATACACGCTAATAACCCTGCGTGGTTGATGCGTCATATAAGTAAAAAAAAAGATAAAAATACCTGTAATAATTGTTAGAGTTGTTAGCTTATCACCATTAGAATAAGAAGAATAAGAACACCTGTTCCTTTCTCCTTAATTAGGTAATTATCATTACCAAACAGCTTAATCGAGAATATTTTCTAAAACAGCCCAGTTTGTTTTCTTGTCTATTCCAATTTCTGTAATAATAAATAACAAAAATTTGAAAGAATTTCTTTTTGTAATACTAAAATTGAAGAGTTTTTCATTAAATATGTTTTAGCTGTAAACTAAAAATAATAAAATAATTGTGCCTTACATGTTTAAAGAAATTTAATACCGAAACATTGCAAAACGATTATACGGTAAAAATATGTTTAAAGATAGCAAATCTATCGGCTTGAGAGAAGAGGTTGAACTCTTCTGAATTAAGCAAACAGAATCATCCCCCGGAAAGCTTAAAAACCTACCAACGAAAACAAAAATCTTACAAAGAACAAAAAGAAAGTATCCCTATTAACATAGTAAACAATAATGAACCTGTAAATACATTTATAACAATCAAAGAACTAAGAGAGATTCTTTACATTACAAGACACATCCCCTGGCCCCGATGACATGCCAGCTTCTTTTCTGGAACACCTACCTGACCAAGCTGTAGAAATATTATTAAGAAAACTAATAAGCCACCAAACGAAGCAGATTCTTATAGACCTGTATCTGCAACTTGTGTAATGTGTAAGCTTTTAGAAAAAATTATAAATAAACGTTTATTGTGCTTTCTGGAAGAAAATATCCAACTAACTGATGAACAATCTGGATTTCGTCTCTTAAAATCGACCACCGACAAATTATTAGATATAGAAACGAATTTTAAGAATGTCTTCTGTACCAAAGATAGATTGAAGACGAAACATTGTATATCATTTGCCTTTGTAACAACGGATGAAATTAAGAAATATAAACTAGAGAAGACTAAAATTATCTTAGCCCTGTATCTGGCACTGGCAAAGTGTTTCAAAATATATATGGTGTAAGTTTGGCACCACAAACAATAAGCAATAAAAATAAAACTCATAAAACTAAAAGAAAGTGACTTTTGAATTTGTAACTAAAAAGTTACATTGCCAGTTTGAGGTACAGTCTTTTATAGCTAAGGTGTGGGGTGAGATAGAAATTAGATTATGAAATATTTTATGTTTATTTAGAATAAAAAATTAACAATAAAACATGTAAAATGAGAGTATGTAAGATATATGGAATGCCGCCAAAAATATTAGAACTGAACCCTGAGTAACAAAAACGTTTATGCTTTATTGTGAAAAATATAAAAACAATTTTTACTTTTAGTCAAACATAGTCGTATGTCGCATTTACTGCATGCTATAACAGTAAATCCAGATGTACAATATCTACACCTAGTCTTAGTAATATGTTTGGGCCAATGAGCAACTGAATACTATGTAGTGGCTTTATCTGGTCTAATTTTATTTTTAGGCTGCAGGGAAGGTCTTCCTCTTTTACTTTCTTTTCCTATGCGTGAGACAGAACTTGCTAGCTGTAGTCTACATGCTTTCAAATGTATAGGTTTTTCTTTCAGAGCAGTGCAGTCATTTTTATAGAGAATCCATGTATTTATAACACATTATGTCCAATATATAAGTCAGAATAGGAAAATATCATCTCTTGGCTCTACTTGGACTTTTATACAATCCAAGTAAAGAGTTTGCCTTATCATCTCCTCTCATGTACTTGTTATATTGGGTAATTAGAGAGGGACAGGGTACGTTTACTTTTCTTTTTTCAGTTTTGCAGAATCTTTGTACATAAGGCATTGGTTGAATCCCACAAAAAGTACTTACTTAAAGTACACATTTATTTTTAGTCCATGTAATAACAATAATTCCCTTTTCGGTATCAGACTTATACATATAGGAATCCTCTGCCACGTTTAGACATTATCTTGTCGCTTTCCATTATTAATTGCTTGATTCTGTTTTGCCTACTTGTTCCCAAACTTAGTATCTCATTTTTTCCTTCATATAACTAAAAAGCTCCAGACGGGAAAACCAGTTGTCGCAAAAATGACTGAATTTGAAGGATCAGAAATGGTCTTGCTCAAACATAACAACGCTAGCACCTACCCCAAAAGAAGTTTCTTCTTCAGTACGCGCGTTTAGTTTGAGTATTGTACAACTCAGAAAATGTGAAAGCTCCTTGGTATGCAATAAAATCGGCAATGTAGCTAGACACGCCAGCTCGAACAAACATTTTGTATGTTCATTAGGAGACTTATTTTGAATATATCGCCTGGGTATATACCCTGAACGGTACCTTTATATGCAATCATAGTTTCGTCTATGGAATACTGATTTTCAAATTGATGTTTCTGGCAATTAAATCTGACTGCATCCAAAAGTGGTCTGATTTTGAAATACCGATCTTTCGTTTCGTCTGTAACTTGGCTGTTGTGATTGCAGTGTATAAATCTTCGGAGTTGAAATTATTTTAGTGGCATAATATTCACAATTTTACAAGACAAAATAGTCTTCTACTGCTGATAAATTTATTACTCCCATCAATAATAAAATGGATAAGAAATCTGTTATTTCACGGGGCGAAGTCTTGATGAACTTTCCTCGTACCTGTGTACTGTACAAATTAGGGTGGTACACGATATTTTCAATAACGTCAAGTGAAAACAACTTGATAAAGTACTCCAAAGTACTCCGATTTTAATAACGAAATTCCGACTTAAGATCAAATTTTGATAGTGTGAAAGGAAATATTTCTGAACTAAGAAGAAATAGACTTTCAAAAAATCTCCGGGAATTATAGGAGTTAAGATTAAAAATAAACACTTATCCCAGTGTTAGGTTGTATTGAAGTTGTGTTGAAAAAAAAAATAAAAGGAAGTAATTATAAATTTTTTTTTTATTATTGGTGGTCAACTGTACGATGGATAGAAATAAATGGACCAACTCAATTGCCATCTAGATCGCCTGATGTAATCAAACGTGCTTTTTACCATGTATTTTTTTAATATAAGATAAGACTTTCTAAAACTTTATTGATAACTTCTCTTTTAGTCTGTTCTATAGACGTAATACTGTTTAACTTACGTAGTTATTTCAGTTCTCCCAATTGATCTAAACTGAAAGTTTTAAAAGTATGAAGTATGAATACGATTAACGTAAAACTATGATTAGTCCTTAGCGGATACTGACAAATATTGTCTCTACCACTAATGATTAATTATAGAAATGAGTGAATCGATAAATTATTTTGTCCTTTGTAACTAGATCTCTCTCCCGAGAAGTTTATTCCCAGCTTTATGCTTTATTGATCATAAAATTGAATGCTTATGCAAAATATAATCTCACATTTTAGAGAATTTTATTTATCTCAAGGTCATTTGTTTCAAAACATGACCTTAACACGAAATCGACGTGTGAACGAATAAATTGCATAGACGTCTAAACATTGTGAAAGTTGGATTGTTAGATCCTAGACGATTTGGAAAAACGGTAATATATTTTTGAAATACACTTTACGAGATTTGTTTGATAACTAAGTGGAGTATTACACAGACGGCGCTAATTTTGAGGAATATTCGGGTTTATTGTTTATTCACTAGTCTGGTTTTAGTGTAAATTCACGTTAATGTCTTATGTGGTTTTGTAAACAATGAAAAAATAGAGCCGAAGACAACATTAAATTATTTTCATTTGAAACGCTTAACACCAACAGAAATTCAAATAATGTTGAATTTAACACTATTGAAATCAAAATTAATTTTTTAAATTTGTGACATTTATTAGTTTGGTAAGTACTATTTCTTTATACTACTACTACCTTTCCTTTTTTATTCAAAATTACATAATTATATCTACATTTACTTCATAAACATCAAGTTCACAAATTTATATTTGTTTTAGGTCAGAAATACGCTTATCATGGCAAGTTGTAATAAAAAATATAACTTGGAGGATCCTAAAGATGTTGAAGAACTACAAAGATTGATGTTTGACGACGACGAATGTGTTTCACATGACGATTTTGATGATGAAGAGGATACAGATGCAGAATATGAAGTCGAACTTCGTGACGGCGATTCAGATACCGAACAAGAAACTAGTGATAATGATGATTAAGATGAATCTAACGCAGATGATAACAACTTTTTTTTGGAAGAAAGAAAAATAAAGGAAATAAGCTCTTAGAAAATACAAAATGGAATAAAAATCCCCGATCACAAAGAGTTCGTTCAGAACAACATAATCTTATTCGCAAGTTACCAGGTGTAATAGGTGCTGCTAGAATGGCAAAAACTTCTTTAGAATGCTGGAGTTGGAATGCATTATGGATGACGAAATATTGCGTATAATTATACAACAGACCAACCAATATATTAAAAGTATTAAATCGCTCTTCAAATGCGATAGGTATGCTAAGTCTATAGACATTGTTAAACTGTAAGCATTTATGCGCTTATAGGTCTCTTACTTTCCTCAGCTCCCTGTTAGTCACGGCTGAGCTTCTCTCCATGAAGTTCCATCTCTTTATCCCATGGCGTTGCTTAAAGCGAGTCAACCAACCAAATGATGCATCAAAATCCCCTTCTCCAACACGTCAAAAAATGTTTTGAGTTTACAACAATTATTAGACTTGATATGGGTGTACCCATGTTACGAACTTGGGATATCCATTCTACCAACGCCGTCTCTAATTCTACTTCATGGCAGAAGAGCTTTCTGACATTGATAAAGAAGGCATTCTGAGAAGTGCGAATGAGAGAAGTGTGTCCTTTTGTTTTAAAATGTCTCGCACTGTCGACTCAACGATACCGTACTGAAGGCACATAAGTTTACGGGAAGCACCATTTTAAATTTTACTTAGGAATTCTAATTTTTGATTAATCGTTAACACAACGTTTTTTTTTTCTCGGACATGGTAACAAAACATTAAAAGTACTACCTCACAACAACGATCAACTGAACGAACTGAGAATTAATACAAGCAAGTTAACAGCCCCATTCACCCTTTGTTTCACCACACAACAAACAACTATATCGTCTATTATAACAAAGAAACGATTTGTTATCTTTTTATAACAAAGAAATAATGAAATAAGTCAAACGTCTTTGTTGGTTACTGTACACTGCAACAATAAACTATTTCTGCTTATAATAATAAATTACTACGTTTATTTTTTACTACAAACTACAATTTTCTTTAAAATCATATATTTTTATAATATATTTATAATAGTAATGATAATAAATATATCGGTCTAGTTCATAAAATAATAGGTTTTCATTAATATTAAAAAAAGAGTCGTGGATAATCCGCTCGCTGACTGATAAATGGGACGTGACTGTATATTAAAACCTTTTTAATATTGTTACAAAGCTCAGTCATTAAATTGGTAAAAAAAAATCATTTAGTTAGTAGTTTGACCGACTTAAAAGTTATTGCAGTGTAACCAACTCCTGAAATATACCCCTCAATAATTTTTTTGTCGTAAACCTTTGCGATATTTTAGTATTAAAGGTTTTATTACTTATACAATCGTGTTTAATTTTTTTTAATCCATCGATTAGCGGCAAATAGCGTTTTAACATTTCAAAGTTTAAAAATAAAGTAAATAAATTAGATTACAAAGCAGAAACAAAATTATATCGGAACGAATGTCAAGTGACATGTTATGTCATAATGACATATCATAATAAATGTATTCGCATTCGCCACAATTATATTATTGGGTTCACCTTGGGTCAAAATGGTTTATACCGTAGAAGAAAAAATTGACAGTTTCCATTTACGTTTTTGTAGTAATGATTGTTCCAAAGCCGTGACACATGAGTTTTCAATTTACAAAAATTTAAGCTATTTCTGTTTTTTTGTGATTCGTGAAAACAGTGGAGCCTAATTTTTTGTGAAGAATTGTTCTTTCCTTTTTCTTTTTTTTGTTATTGTGTGTATGTCTTTAGCATGTATCTCACCTCCGTAAACATTCCCGCCCATCATCTACAACGACTGAGCATCAGTTGCTTAGAGTTGATTGTATCCAGTGTCCTGGGTCTACTTCTTAGTAGTCAGTTCACTGTGTGTGAGACAATGTACGTATCAGAAATAATCCTAAACTTGCTACTATGTATGTTTAAGTTTTGTTTTATTTTTGTTATCCAGCTGTTTTTCTGATGTTCCTACCCACCACCGCCAAAGAAAGCAAAAATAGTTTGGTTAGCGGGAAAGGTTGTGACAGCTATGGACAATAATATATTCTCATGTATTTTATTGATAAAAGGGTAAACAATAAATTGCTATTATTATGTTCATTAGAGATATTATTATGTCCATAAGAGGTATTTATCTAATTTCGGGACAACCACTACATTAAATAGTTATTGCGAGGACATGGTCGACTTAACATAAAAAACTATATTTAAAGTACTAAAATATTTTTTGTAGAAAGAAGCCTGTGTCTTGTTTATTAGGCTACGTATGTATTGAATAATCCTAGGGTAGTTATTAGAAAATATCTAATTTTGTCATGACTGATTCTGAAACAATTACTAGAAGTTAGACAGAAAATTAATGAGGTAGCCCACAGGATATTACTCGATCTGATTGCAATAAAGCGGAGACTGTCGAAGTGATTTAATCTAGTATAATCACATTAACGATATGTTAGTTAAACAAATAATGTAAATTCTTTCTTTCTTTCCAGAGGTTCAATTAAGTTTCCCACATAGAGAAGTTCAAATTCAAAGAGGAAAAGATCCAAAGGATTTTTACACGTTAGAGGAGGAAATTGGAAGGTGAGTTTACATTCATTAATTGAAAATTAAAATAAAATAAAATTATTATTAACAAACATTCTTACACCTTCGTTACAGTTGATAATTCAAATCGTATTTTCCCGTTGTAGCTAATACTGCAATGCTTTCAATTAGTAATAAAACAAAACATAAAAACACAAAACTGTTTGTAATGTATTTAAGGAATAAAATTTTAGAGGACTTGTGGTCATAAATTTCTTAATTAAATTGCACAAACCAATTATACCGGCATTTCCTTACTCACAGCTTCATCAGTAAAGCTTTGAAGGTTATTATTTCATATTTTAAAAACATTGTAAGTTTATTCCAAAATATAGTATAGAAAGCTCTCATCATAGAATTAATAAACAGCCTAAAAATTATTTAATTCCGTACAAATATTAGATTTATTTCTTTTGATATATAAAATTTGTTTTCCAATATTCTATCTTCTGAGACTGTAGTTCTTGTTAAAACATTGTTAATCTTCAATAGTCTTAGTAAAATGTTGTTCAATGTTAGTGAAAAGAAGCGGGGCGGTCGAATATTTCGTGAAATTTCATTAAATAAAAAACTGAAAACACTTTATTTTTCAAAAATCTATTGAATGACACCAAACAAAACCCCCCACTCCACCATCTGGGGTAAGGTGGGAGACAATTTTAAAATCTTAATTAGAAATTCTTATTCTTCGAAAGGCTAGAGCAAATTTCAACAAAATGAGAAGAGTGCTATGAAGAGTTAGGTTGGAAAGGTGCCATGTTTTTCGACTCTATTTTATGGAATGGAATCTTGGACCTGGAATGCTACATCAATGAAAAAACTGGAATCATTTGAGCTGTGGGTGTATAGAAGAATTCTGAAAATATCGTGGACAGAACACGTCACAAACAAAGAGGTTCTGAGAAGGATGAATAAAGAAATAGAAATTTTAAATATAATTAAAACAAGAAAATTGGAATATCTCGGACATATTATACGTGGAGAGAAATACACCTTGCTCCAACTGATTATGCAGGAAAAGATCCAAGGAAAGAGAAGCATAGGGAAGCGTAGAATGTCATGGCTGCGCAACCTAACAGATTAGTACGGATGTACATCAAATGAACTTTTCAGAGCAGTCGTCTCAAAAGTCCGAATAGCTGTGATGATTGCCGACCTCCGCCGCGGAGATGGCACTTAAAGAAGAAGATTTTTTGAACTTTTATTCAAAACATTGTTTTAAATGGTTAATAGATGGCGCTATAATAGGAAAAAAAGGATTTATCCTGATACCATAGAAAAAACCAAACTAATCAAAACGACCCAAACCAGCTTTCTCCATATAGCAACTCTCCTGAAAATCAAAATAAACTCATCAATACGAAACTACAAAAATTCACAAAACAATTAAGTCTGGAGACATATCAATAGAAAATACTATATAGAAACATATTGATTTTAAAATATCAACTACATTTTGTACATTTCCTTCCGAAAATTCAGAAATTATATTGCCAAAAACAAACAAAGTTTACAACAAAAATCATTAAACACGATAAAAAGGAATTAACTAGCTTTAAACACCAACAATTCTTTGGGGAAGTACATAAAACACAATAAAAATAGGCATGATACAAACCGAAGTTCAGAAATATATAAGATAACTTGTGATGATGGTGATCTCGGAGCATGGCCGATTTCTGAGTCCTTCAGACACTTAGACCGGACTGAGATACTTAGCCCCTCTGAGCCTTGCATTAAATTCTAGGATCAGTACGAGCCTAGAGTCAGAGCCCATCCTACTGTACATGTTTTCTAATAACTTACTAGGCTTGAGGCCTCAAAGCTTTCGGAATGGTATCTCCTTAAGCTAACTCAGCTAAATGACCGCTGAATGAAGGTCCTGCTACCAATAGTAGGCCAGTACCAGATACCCAGAAAGGACATGAGAGAAGATCTTCTTTTCATCACATAAACGGCACCTTGTTTTATCTACCAGTCCAAGTAGCTGTAGGTACCGACTAAATCTACAGTGGCCACTGAGCAACCTGACTACCAAAGATTAAGTAGGAAGACTTGAACTGTGAGACTCTTAGAGGGCTTCTCTATATGGAGCCTGGCCTCTAGCACAAGAATCCAGAATTAACTGCGAGATAAGCTCCTTGAGATTAAGCTGGCTAGTACTGAAGAGCACTCCAATCACAGGTTCGAATCCCATAGACGAGCACTGTCTTGCAAAGACATCGACCCGCAGGTTCTTCTCTACATTTAAGTGTCCCGGTACCCATATCAAGTTGATTTTGTTTGTCAACGCAACGGCAGATGCATTTCAGAAATAACTTCGACAGGACTCTTTTGGATTTCAGAACTAACTTCGAGATAACTTTGGGTGCTTTTAGGACCTTAAGAGCTGACTGAATCAAAGTAAATAGACGTTCTGTCAAGTCAAGTCCTATCAACGATCTCTCTTAACTCTAATATCGCAAAGATATCCAGAAAAACTGTTGCATAATAACCGAGAGCCTGACTTCAGTCAAGTGCGATCCCACACCTGTATACTTTAGCGCCTGCCCGTTTGTCCATCCTAAATCCATCTGCAAACCAGGCTAGCCAACTCTGATGAAGAAGTGATAAGGAACTCAAAGTAAGAGACCATTTGTCCTGTACCACGGAAAGCATAGGACGGTATTTCGCGGCCCGCTTTCAAATGTCACAGTATCTCGACTATAAGATGTAGAAACAGTAGATCCTCAAAAGTTCTAAGGGCCCTGTGAGGGCGGTTTTTATGGCTACTGCGATACCAACGCACTTTCATTCCACTGGGGGTGAGTCAACTTGGCCTTGGTCTATCCAAATCTAATCCGCGGCCATCACACGACAGCGGCATAGGTCAATATAGTACCCACCATAAACAGACAAATCAAATCTGGGATTTTCAGCTGCAGACTCAGTTAGGATCTGCGCAGTTTGGCCTTGATACTACTTGACTTAAAATGACAGCTAAAGCTGCGCTCAACACCCATAAAGATACCTAGACCATATTGCTTCCGGTCGAGTACCCGCTCCGCCTTACGAAAAAGGGATGCAGAGATTTACCAACCTGGTAAGCGTATTGGCATAGGTGCACAAGATTTTACCTTAGCACTCTGTCACGTAAGAATCGGTACACTAGTCTCTCAAGGGCCTTCAGAAAGAAGAATAAGAGACCGATTCGCCGAACGTCAGAGTGAGGATAAGGTCAGTTTGATCCAGTCTTCCTAAAATGTGAAGAAATATATCCTATCACAAAAGAGGCCACAAATATCCTCACCAGTTTTGGAACAATGAGGTCTTGACCTTACTGTAACAGAGCCGGTATGACGCCTTTCTCTTCAGGAGGCTTGTAGGGGGCAAAACCTATATTAGGTCAGCACATCCTCGTATATGATACTAACTACTTTGCCATTCTAGAGTGATCCATAAGCTAGAATCTGTACTCAGTATAATCATCTCTGTACTGCGAGAAGTGAGTTTCCAGGATGTCCTTCTCGTCAGTGGAAGATAAAGTCCCAGTAGGAAGAAGTACGGGACCCATTCCCAAAGTTGTTTCTTTGAGGAAGAAATAGTGAAGCCTAGCTGTACGGGATACGCTGTCTCAGTAGACCCAAACTGGAGGGCCCACCAAGAACTGGCACACCAGCAGCCCTCTATGCCAGTGGGGACATGATCCAGAATAACTTTAAAAAATGAATTTTGCTCAAAACCAAAAAGTATTATAAAACAAAATTTATCAGAACTAAGAGGCATATTGCGTTTGTAGAGAGGACTACCAAGCTTATTAAAAAAGTGGTACAGTAGGCAGTACTGTAGACTAGCGCGAAGCTTCATATTACATTTTCTGTATTTTTTAAATTTAAATAATATATTTAAAATTAAAAAAAATAATTTTGTTATTTATTTTTTATTTTATTAGATTTTAATAAAATTGAAAAAGTTTACATGTTTAATAACGGTTACTCCTCGTCACTTAAATGGACTCTTAAAATTATTAACTATGACTAATATTTCGTAAAAAGCCATATTTAATATGTGCTAATTTAAAAACCTCTTCAAAAATATAAATACGAAAGTTCAACTTAAAATGTTTTACTAATAACTCTTTTCGTGACACGTTTATACAATTTTTGAACTGATAATTGTAAAAATCCGACATAATATTTATATCAAATAATTATAATAAAATAAAATGAGAAGTGTATACAATAAAAATTAAAGCCCGATATCATAATGACAACCTAAACTAAACTTTAAGTTATGTTCACTTTGGACTAAAGTATACTTTAATGTCACACCCAGTTTCATAGGACCTACAGCTCTTTTAATTATTAAAAGTAAACTTAGGTGTTTAAATTAGTAGGTTGGTAATTGTGCTTTTATCAATTTTACTTTATTTTTCACGAAATAACCTTATTTTTCTTGTATATTAATTTTTTTGTAAAATTGTTAATTGTTATTAGTTATGTCTGTATCACAAAGAAGAAGTTCTTTAAATTTCTAAAGGGGAACTTTCACTTATCGAGGAAGTATCCAATTATAAATCAATTAAGTATAGAAACCAAGAAAAAATATTAACGAAAACTGGAAGTTTTACATGAAGAGAATGATCGATAAGAGGACAAAGAAGAAAGAGAAAGGTTAATCATAAAAGATATTAAGGATCAACAAAGCTCAAGAAAGTTTTTAATAAATATACTGTACAAAAAGTGTACCTTTTAATATCATTTATATTAAATAAGTAAATTTTAGCTATACACGAATTTTAAAAACACAGTACAGAAATTTTTGAACTAATATACAGGGTGTTTCAAAAAGGTATGTCATAAATTAAATCACGTATTCCGGGGACAAAAATAAATTGATTGAATCCAACTTACCTTAGTACAAAAGTGTACACAAAAAAAGTTACAGCCCTTTGAAGTTACAAAATAAAAATTGTTTTTTTGCATTATCTCCTAAACTACTTGACATTTTGTAATAAAAATGGACACGTTACTTTCTTGTTTTTTTATACAAAAGAAACAACAAAATCTAAGGGCACAGAAAAAAAATTTAAGGGGGGTGTGCAGCCCTAAATCCCCACAAACTTTTGAGTACGTTCAAATCAAATGAATTTTGTGGCATCATTAGTTTAACACATTATTTTTAAAACTTTTTTGCCTGTTACCACTTTTTCGAAAAACTAGTTTTTTCCTAGTTGGCCATAAAATTACAATTAGTTTCGACGGATACAATAATTACAAACAGTTCCATCAATAATAGTCAATAATTTGAAGCTATCATTTATTATGTGAATAAGATTAATATTAAAAATTGTCTAAACATGTCTAATACATAATTCACAATAATGTTCCCTCAATTTCACCTTGAAATTGAAGGAAATTATCTTTTTTTTTCCTTTTTATGGTTGTAATTAAATGGTTTTCTTGTTGATCTAGATTATGATCTACAGGAAACAAGACTCCATTTTTTATGGCGATGTTATGAAATACTGCTGTTGTCACTATTACCTTTATAGTCACTTTCAAATTTAATCTCATTCGATTTTTAAAAATTGGGAATCATCGTTTCTATGTCCTGTGTTGCCTTTCGTACATTCCAACATTCCAAGTTCGTATGGGAGATTCATTATAAAGATTCTCTGCTTCTGTTCTAGCATCTTGTCCAGCTGTGTTATCAAATATGATTTCAAACTGTGACCACATTGATCAACTATAAAAAATAGTACAAAACTAACAAAGTCTCCAGCTTCAAATCTTGGTATGCCACTATTACTAAATAATGTTTGATCACGTGCAGAACCCAGCCATTTTGCAACAATAGTTCTAATTTTTAAACTAAGCACTGATTTTTTGGGACATTTAATGCAAAAAATTGTTTTTCTGAACGATATATTTCTGCATTTTCACCTCCATAAAAATCAATTCGTATTAAAGTACACATAACTGCAGCTATGTATCTTAGGGTGCGTTCATTACGGAGACCATCGCGTGGTATCCTCGCCTAGAACATAGCACTGATAGTCCAGTAAAATAAGCATTTTTTCATGACACTCGTCCGGCCAGGCAAACGACAATTGTTTTGAGTAGTATGGACCTCTCTTACAAAAAGCTATATGTTTCCTGTAGTCGATTTTTTTAGACTTAATTAGTTATTAACAAATTAAGGTCAAAAAACGGAAAATTTTTGCTTTTTTCGTGTATTAGCAAAACATTAAGCATTTTAAAAAAATTTTAGAAGAGAAGAAACTGATAGATTACATAAAAACTTTCAAAATAACGTTTTCTAAATGTTTCTATCTTTATTTGTTGCTAAAGAAGTTCCAAAATAAGTCAAAAATTTTGGTTTTTTATAAATGTTAATAACTTTTTTGAAAATAAACATAACATTTATATTGGATAGAATGCTGTGTTTTATAGTACTTAAAATACGGTCAAATTTTCAAAGTGATCGGTCAAATATTTTAAAAGTTATTTTATTTGTTTATCCCAAATTAATTTTTTTGCAACAATATAAGTCAGAAAATTATATAGTTTTAGTAATGTTAAGGGTAGTTTCTGAAAGAAGAAGACTTGTTCTAATATTTACATTAAAAAAATTAAGAAAATTAATTTTAAATATTGAAAAATAATTTTCCAAAAACTTGTCGTTTTTTTGCTTATAAACAATTAGAATAACTTTTTAACCATTGCCTGTTAAAATATTATTTTTTATATTTAAAAAGCCTGAATTTTTTCACAAATTAAAAAAAAAAAACAATTATACTAAAATAATTTGGGACAAAGTTAGCACATTTTTTTATTTAATTTATAGCAGCGTTGTTTATATCTTCTTATATATATGATATATTCTTCAGTATAGTTTTGAAATATTGTAAACATTTCATTTAATTAGCGAAACAAAATGGTTCAACAAAATGGAATGGTCCATTTACTCGACACTAGGGGAGTCCCTTACAACGTATAAATTTCATTTTGTGAATAACATGATTTTTTAATGTATATTTGAATACTTACAGTAATTGTAATAAAAAAATTAGATGTATTAGATTAGATTTACTTACAATATTGTAAAAAATAGATTGATAAATTTACATACATAGGATAAAAAAATATATAAGTAAAATTTGTGGGAAAAGAAATTATTAAACTTTATTTCTTTCATATCAAATTATTAATAAATTATTTACAATTTTATTAAAGAAGTATACATTAATCAGAAATATTTCTATTTAAAATTTAAACTTACCTTAATTATTATTAAAAACATTTAAACAAATTAGGTGGTTTAGTTGACAATTTATTTATTGAATTAATGCATATTCGTAATGTACGCAAAAAGTACATACAAGTTCAAAAAGAAACGTTGAAATACATAAAAAAAGGACCAGCGATACAGTTATCAGCTCCTTCCCCCTCCCTTCAGCTCCCGCGGGTTTCAAAGTCGGCTAATTTTAAACAACAGATTTTGAAGCTTTGTGGACTATTCCATTAAAAAACGATATTTTTAGAAGCTAATACATTAAAACAATAAAGTATATTTTTTTAAATAGGGCTAATTAGATTTCTTAATTGTTATAAACAAAGCTGCTATGAATTAAATAAAAAAAGAGGCTAACTTTGTCCCAAATTATTTTAGGATAATTTTTTTTTACTTATGAATTTGTAAAAAAATTCATGCTTTTTAAATATAAAAAAATAATGTTCTTACAGGAAATGGTTTAAAAGTTATTCGAATTGTTTATAAGCAAAAAATCAACATGTTTTTGCAAAATTATTTTGCAATATTTAAAATTAATTTTCTTAATTTTTTTTAATGTAAATAATAGAACAAGTCTTTTTCTTCCAGAAACTACCCTTACAATTACTAAAAATATAATTTTCTGACTTATATTGTTGCAAAAAAAATTAATTTGGGATAAACAAATAAAATAACTTTTAAACTATTTTACCCCTCACTTTGAAATTTTGATTATATTTTAAGCACTATAAGACACAGTATTCCATAAAATATAAACGTTATAAGTTTATTTTCAAAAAAGTTATTAACATTTATAAAAAACCAAAATTTTTTAATTATTTTGCAACTTTCTAAGCAACAAATAAGGATATAAACATTTAGAAAACGCCATTTTGAAAGTTATAAGTATATGACTATAAGTTTCTTTTCTTCTAAAATTTGTTTAAAATGCTTCACTTTTTGCTGATAGACGAAAAAAGCAAAAATGTTTCGTTTTTTGACCTTAATTTGTTAATAACTAATTAAGTCCAAAAAATCGACTGCAGGAAACATTAAATTACAGGTTTTTGTTACAGAGGACCATACTACTCAAAACAATTATCGTTTGCCTGCCGGACGAGTGTCAAAAACAGGGTACTTTTTTTGCTTATTTCCCTGGCCTATGACAGTGAAGTGAACGCTCGAATTTAAAATAAAATGCATTTATTTGGTAGCAGCGAGCCTCGGTGCTCGGCATCTCGTAGTGTCGATTGTAGAGTACTACCATAGAAAAAGTTGGGTTGTTCTCTGGTACTACGGACGAGAATCGAAAAAGTACTAAGCTGGAATTCTATGATCCAACCAGAGAACAACCCAACACTGCTCTCTGTTATTCTAGGATCCAACTCCATGGTGCGATGCCTAGTCTACGCTGGGCGCTGCGCGTTGACGGTGAACGCTGGAATTTTTAAAGTAATGCATTTATTTTACGTGGCTATCCATCCTATGGTCCGACCGAGGGTCAGCGCCTCGTTATGAAAGCACACTTAGGGTGCGTTCATAACGGAGACCATCGCACCGTCTCCTCGCCTAGAGCTTAGCACTGACGGCGAACGCTCGCATTTAAAGTAATGCATTTATTTTACCGAAAATCGATTAAATGATACTATCCCATGGCCCGAGCGAGGGTCGTCGCCTCGTTATGAACGCACGCTTAGAAATCATAGAATGGCATAAAACTCTTCTTCAATTCGGACCATTTCATTATTTGTTTGATATATTTTCAATTCTTGAAGCTGTTACCCTCGATATACCCATATAGTCAGCTAATGATATTTGCATTTTTCCAGAAGCAAAAAATATTAATGTTAAAAATAACTGTTGGACTGGTGTAACAGCTTTTCCCCTAAAAATATGTGCTGGTTGCTGTATTTTCTCTATATATATTTCAACATTAATGTTGGTTGGTTTGACTTTTTAATGTTTTTTTGTGCACCAATATTAATTGATGACACATTTTATTATATCTTACTGATATTACTTATCTCTTTGTTATGAATAGACTTCGGCAAATATGCATATTGCATATTTTGCATATTGTGCATATTTTATGCAAATATTTCATATTTTGGCATATTTGTATAAAAGTTTGCATAAAGTGCATAAAAGTTCAGATTTTTATACTGTATTTGAAAATTTTTAAACATACCAATTTATTTCAATTCTTGTATAAAATTTTGTAGTTATTTTAATCAAGAAATGATCTAAGTACGTAATCTCTACAGGTACAAAACATTTACAATTTCAAAGAAGATCAATTTAAGTAGCCCTCAACATTCTTAGAAAGTCTCGGTCACTGAGGCATTCAGTTATTGGATAATCGCTAAGGGTTCGCTCATTTGCATTTTATGATCTAATCCCCAAATCTATCTACAATTTATTGTATCTTAACAGCAGGTAAACGGCTAATAGTTTTGTTCCTAATTTAGGGATTTTCCAAAATCTCCCAGTTTATTGAATTAGGTACCTAAACATTTCTAATTTGATGCTCAGATTTGTAAATCATTTTTGTTTTGATATTCAAAGCGTAAACACTCGTTGTGCGTAACAAAAAGGAAGATTGTGATTTTATAATGCCTAAAACAACCAGTGCTTCAACTTGGATTAAACCTTATAAAGAGCTGTCTATGGATATGGGAAAAATCTACTGTTCAGTCTGTGGCAAAATTGTAAGTATCTAATATTTTCTATTAAATATCTAATATTTCATACATACAGGGTGTTTCCAAATGACACTTACAACGTTTGACTGTAGATACTTCTCGAAAAATTGAACAAAACGATATAGTTAATGAGGGGTCAAACTTATTTACTTTTCGAGATACAGGGTGTTAAAATTAAAAAAAATTAAATTCTTTTAGTTAATAACAACAATAACTTTAAAACCAATAAACGTATTTACTTGAAATTTAGTACTCGTAGGTTGTTTTTAAATGAAAAATAGCTTCCTTTAGTGAGAAAAAATTGTCCATGGTACAATACAATGGTGTGTATTTAGAAAAAATTTTCACTTTTACTTTTTTTTATGAAGTCAGCTATTCTAAAACACAATTATTTTTATTGTAACTGAATTAACAAAAAAAAAAAACTTGTTGAATTTTAAAATAAGTTATATGATGTACTAATGGTTAGTAACAAAAACTAATTTGTGGATTAATACTGCATTTAAAACAGTTAGCGAGTGTTTTTTTTTTCCAAGCCAGTTATTTATTAACCAAAAACACCTTGTATATTTTTATATTTTAAAGGTTGGGTTAAAATAAAGGTTTTTATTTTTATTTATAGATAGCATGTGAAAAGAAATTTCAGATAGACCAACATGTGAGAACTGCTTCACACATTGCAAAAAAAGGAAAAATAGGAGGAAAACATCAAACTTCAATGGCTAAATGTTTCCAATCTACTTCAAAAAAATTAGATGAGCAAGAAACTTTTAATGAAGACTTGTGTCGCGCATTAGTGTCTGCAAACATACCGCTTTCAAAATTAGCAAATGTAAATTTTAGTTCGTTTCTAAAAAAATATTGCAAACTTAATGTTCCAAGTGATCGGTCTCTAAGAAGAAATAATGTGAACGGGCTATACTCGTCGGTGTTAATTAATATTAAGGAAGAAATTGCAGATAATTATTTTTACATATCTGTAGACGAAACCACTGATTCCTCAGGAAAGTATATTGCTCATTTATTGATTGGTGTTCTTAAAGAAGATACCTTACCAAAATCTCATCTTATTTCATGCCAGCAACTTGAGAAAACAAATGCTTTAACAATTTCGCGTTTTATACAAGAAACATTAGCAACTTTTTTTCTTTCGATAACTATTCCTTCTAATAAATTACTGCTTATTTTATCGGATGCTGCTCCTTATATGGTGAAAGCAGGACAAAATTTAAAAATATTTTTCCCAGATTTAATACATGTTACTTGTGTAGCGCATGGATTAAACAGAGTTGCAGAGGAAATACGAAAAAAGTTTCCTCTTGTAAATACCATGATATCCAGTGTCAAAAAAGTATTTCTTAAATCTCCTATAAGAATTCAACTTTATAAAGAAATGCTACCTAACATTCCTCTTCCACCACAACCTATTTTAACGCGATGGGGAACATGGTTAGAAGCAGCTAATTTTGATGCAGATCATTTTGTTAAAATAAAGAACATAATTGATACGTTAACAGATGAAAGTTCCCAATCTCTTTTGGATTCTAAACAAACTTTTCAGAGTAACTTGCTTCAACAAGAACTTTCATTTATAAAATCAAATTTTAGTTTTGTTCAAAAAACAATTACTCAGTTAGAATCACCAAAACTGTCATTGTTCGAAAGTACAGCATTAATAAAAGAATTTGCGTCATGTTGTCGGAACGTTAGAGGTAATATTGGAAAAGATATTTTAAAAAAATTTGAAGCTACTATGGAAAAAAATAAAGGTTACCATATTCTTTCTGAAGTAGTCAGTGTTCTAGCTGGAAATATTTCGGAAACAATTAATTTAGAACCAAATGTTTTGGTTAGTTTGAAAAATGCTCCCGTTACATCAGTTGATGTTGAACGAAGTTTTTCCATATATAAATATATGTACTCAGACAGAAGCCACAAGTTTTTGTTAGAAAATTTTGAACACCACTTGGTCATTTATTGTTACCATAATTCTAAATAAGTTTATTCATACTTAAAAATGATGTAGTTACTTAAAATAAATGTAAATCTTAATGAATAGTAGGAAATATTTAGTTATGTACACTTTTTTTTTAAATAAAATTGTTACTATTTTACGATTTTTTTATTTATTTGTATGCATATTTTGTAAAATATTTGCATATTTTCGGGTAAACACGTGCATATTTATGCGCATATTTTCTACATTTTTATTTGCATATTTGCCGAAGTCTAGTTATGAACTTTTATTAAAGGTTCGATCTGTTCAAATAAAGACAGAATTGTATCTTTTGTCAAAGGAAAGTTTTCAAAGAAATATAATTCATCATTTTATTCTCATTCTCTCATTATCATTCAGTCATTCTTTCACTGTAAACTTTTGAGTGGCGTACATATATAAATTTATTTTTGGATTAATTCGATTTTGAAATTTACGCTTAAAGTGGACTTTTAATTTAATATTGTTATTAATTGACGACATGGCATGACATTTATGATTTTTAAAATTTATGATGAATTTTGACGTTCGAGAATCGTTAAGACGGCTTTACATTTACGAGTACTAGGATTCCAGATACGACTAGAACTGCGAACGTTTACATTGAATACGACTGATTCAAGTAGTGTGAACGTTTACATTGAATACGACTGATTCAAGTAGTTCACACAATTTAAAAATGGCAAGAAAGAAACTAGCTGCTGTCGCGTTAGTGATATTAAACATTTTAAAGGAGAAAAATAAACATAAAAAATTAAGAAAAAGGGAAGCATTTGGGTGAAGCAACATTTACAAGAGCGTCACATATTTGGCATCAAAGTAGTTTTGCTCACCATATTATGGTGACTCAAAATGGGATGAATTTTAAAAATTTTATTCGAATGGAATATTATTAATCTTTTTTTTTACGTGCATTATACTTTTTTTTTTTTAATCCCCATACTCCTTGAGTTTAACATTTTACAAACATTCGAATGATCCGTAAAGGTCAATAAACTGCTCCATCTGTTGTCCAGAACATCTGAGTTCCACTATTTTCTATTTGTAATTTACACGTGCTCTCATATTAGTCGTATTGCTACTCGGTTTTCATTCAACTTCAATCCGTACTTGTATCCAACTGGCAAAAGGTTCCGAGAAGGCGTTTATACTTCCGAGATGCACTCTGAGTAGAGTAACTCGGATCCGAGGACTCGTAAATGTAAAGCTGGCTTTACGAATCGAATTTTAGCATCGATCTTTTATTTTTCTGTTTATTTTACTATCTTTTATTGATAGTATAAAGATATACAGATATACTTTTAATTTTTAACCTTTTATTTATTGTCTTATTTTGTTAGTTATTTTTTATGTAGTTTTTAATTTAAGCCTGCTTAGAGTAAATATTTGATGAGTAGGAACGAATTGATTGAGAGAAGTGAATTGATGTGAAGACTCCCTATTCCGTGAAGCTACTCGTGACGACTGTATGGCGCTAGTTTCGTGAGGCTTGCCTTAGTATTTCACTATAGAGAAAAAAGTAAAATAAAACGCCAGTATGGAAGCTTAGCTTCATTATATAATTACAACTATCTGCCACGAGAAATTTCAATAATAAATAGATGCATTATACTAGTATTTAAAATTTTCCATTTCTTAATATATTTTCTAACAATGTACGAAAATAAGAAAACACATCGAAATAAATTAAAAATAAATTTTATTATCTCTCATTTCACTAATGCATCGATATAAAATATCCACCCTCTTTTCAATACATTTAATCGTTTCCCGTAATATATTCCTTATCACGTCTGGAAAAATTTCCCGACGTGGTTCTGAAATTATCCTCTCCAAATGATTAACATATTAAATCGGCCCCATTTGTTATCACATAAAAAATATTTAGGGCTTTTGGCGGACCTAAAAAATCTGAATATATGTGAATCACTAGAAAAGGTAATCATAAAAGTGCGAAAAAATAATTTCCAATCTAATGTTGGTCTAAAAATCTATAATATTTTACTAATGCGTGATTTAGACAACATTGTCAGCAATGCAAATATGGAGTACCTAAGTATAGTATACACTTATTTTACAATTAAATATTATATATATATAACAACTTAGCATATAGAGAACAACAGGACATGGTGAAAAAATAATGGTCAGATATATTTGTTTTAACCTTTCAGTACACGCGCGCGGACTCACAGTACGCGCGCTTGATTGAAATATAGAAATTTTTCGCATACCTCCCACTATTTTCTGTTACCACTTCACCAGTGGCGCACCCAGCATTTGTCTGAGGGGGACGGGTTTGGAAATTTTTTTATGCTACCTCCATTTTGAGTCCCTAAAATTTTGGAGGACTGCCTCAATATATAAATTAAACAGTAAGGGTGCATTCTGTATCCTTGTTTTAGTCCTTTAGTTACTTTTATTGGCTTTGATAGTCTATTTTCGATTTTTAGGTAAGTAGTGTTATCCCTGTATACTTTATAATTATTCCTAAAAGGTATGGACTAATGTCGAGTTGTTGTAAATCTTGCCACAATTTAAGTTTTGGAACTGTATCATACGCCTTTTCTAGGTCGATGAAGGCTAGATGTACTTCGGTACCAACCGGTATTCTTTTTTCTATTAATTGTTGGAATATAAACAAGTTATCAGTGCAAGATCAAAGATTGAAACGTCAATAAACTTATTTTAACCTTCAATTGCGGCTTATTCCCATTAAAATACTAACTAGATCTTATCTCTGTCATTGGTCCAGTTGGTATTTCTCTTCTTCTTCTTTCTTTTTAATGACTGCTCGGATGTAATTGTGAACACTATTTCATCCCTCCGTACTTCCCGTCATCTTCACGACCATATCTCTTACAGTCACAGGGTTCCTACATATTTCTTTATACATTCTGTTTCTCTCCACTGTACATCTATTACACTCTAGCATTGTGTAACAACAGTACACAATGCTGGAGTGGTTGTTCCACTCTTCTTGCCATCTTTCCATTGATATTTCCCTTTCTTCTTTTTTTTATACCTGTTGTCAAATGCTCTCTTCTCTCATAGAGATGTCTCTTTTCTACTGCTTACACATGTAGAGGAACACAACCCGTGATAGTCCACAAGGCCGCCGCAGATACAGTCCTGTAGGCGCATGCTACTGGCAACAGACTCGTTCTGTCTACTTTTGTCATAAGCCTAATATTAGGTATCTATATCTAAATATAATGAAAAATATTATTAATGATTGTATATTTATACTATAATTATTGTGTTCTACATATTTAAAGTGGTAATTTAATTATTCAGTTAGCGTTTTGGATTTTTTGTATTGTGTGTGAAAGACAAGTTACATTTTCCTACTATTCTTTATATATTTTTTACTTTATGCCCTGGGGGGTTTTAACCCCCATGCAAAATAATTAATAAATAAGTGTTTGTAATAGTAGTTCATTTAATTTTATCAGAAGAATTTTTTAGTCCGTCTCATACTTGCTATTTCAATATTCAGACTCACAGTCCGCAGCGTGTACTGATGCAAGTTTTTGAGGCGCGTGTACTTAAAGGTTAAGAACATCACACTAAATGATTAGATATATTCTCCAAACATTCTAAAGATGATTTGTCTCTATAGTTCTGAAACGGTTTTCTTGTGACATATCTAAGTTTAATAACATGTTTACATGGGATTAAGGATTGTAATGAAAATTACATTTTATAATTGTTATTTGACGTTTTGACTTAGAAATCATTTTCAAAAAAGATTATTTTAAAATAGTGAGCTTGTAGACAAATAGCCAGGCTTTTGGTTGAAAATTAGGAAGCTGGTGTTTGTACTCTGAGAATGATATCAAATTCAAATCAATAAATTCAAGCAAAGGCAAAACAATCAGAATTTGATATTATCCTGAGGGCACAAACACCACCTTCAGAATTTTCAACTAAAAGCATAGCTATTTGTCTACAAGATCGAGGCCAAGTAAGTCACTGGCAATTTCGAAAACAATAACCGCCAAACAATTATTATGTTTAATAATTGTTTAACTAATAATTGAAACAATAATTACTACTATTTTAAAATGATTTTTTTTTGAAACCGATTTCCGGAGTGGAAGTCGAAAAGTCAAAGAAGAATACATTACATTCCAATCAATTGTGGCTTAATCCCATATAAACATAATGTGTAAATAGTGTTTTTTACCAACCAATTATCTCGTTCAATACCAATCCTGCCACTGTGGTGTGGTCCAATATTGAATGGTCCAATGAAAAATATTTTTCCTTTTGGAAGATCTACAACAAATGTTTCACAGAATAGTAGTTACCAATGAGGAAAATGGCTCGTCTCTTAACATAAAAAGACAGTATTTAAGGTAATCACACAAACTCAGCAACATCGAGAAACCTAAACACTACATGGATAACAAATGAAAAAATTTCAAAGATATAGATATCTCGGAACGATCATCAATGAAGATAATGAGTACACAAAAGAAATTAAGTCAGGAATAGAATAAGCAAGCAGAATTTAACAAAATAAAAAGGATATTCTGTAGCAAAGACCACAATAGCTATAAAAATAATACTGCTTAGGTATATTGGGTGCAGTGTGTTATCCATGTTATTCCACGGAATGGAGGCTTGGACATTATAGAGGGGCAACCCTCTATAATGAGGGCTGCCCCTCATATAAATTATAAATATATTAGGGACCGTTCAACTATGGACAGACAGTAATGGAAAAGTAAGTTTTAAATACCATTAATCCGTTATTATAAAAACTACAACAAAATTATGTGTGTATGTGTGTGTAGTTTCATTTTATGACTAGAGACATAATCTATTAGCCTATTATGTTTTAAGTTATTAATTAATTTTTTTTTAACAATTGTTATAGAGAGAACCCGTAACAACAATAAAATCTTATCTTCTATTGACTTCTACATATAAGTATGTACCTACGTAAATTTTTTTTTTTTATTATAATTATCTAATTTCTTGTCGATCGGATAGCCAAGCGGGCTGGGCGGCTGGCTTCTCCTTCGCTTCACTGCGAGAGATGTCAGTTCAATCCCCAGGTCGGTGTACAGAAAACAAAAAGGCTAACGCAGCAGTTTAAAATTCTAAATGAATCTGCGGCTTAGTCTAGAATATGCTGGTATCTGATCGGCCTATGGTGGAGCAGTACGGCAAGAGATAAGGGCTTGCGGCTTGGTGATACTCCTCCATAGATCCCTACCGGAAGGGCGTGTGCCGCCTAAATACCGGGTATATATATATATATATATATATATATATATATATATATATATATATATATATATATATATATATATATATATATATATATATATCTAATTTCTTCAGGTGAGTCTTCGCTGCTTGACTATAAAAAATTGACCCATAATCTATTATTGAACGAATATAAGGTTTGTAAAAGGCAAGCGTAACATTTGGATCAGCTCCCCAACTTGTATGACACACTGATCTTATTGCATTTAATCCTTTTTCTGTTTTTGTTATTAAGCGGTCTATGTGTTCGTTCCACAATAACTTCCTATCTATTACCATACCCAAATAGTTAATGGATGTTTGAACCTCAAAATTAACGTTATTGAATACTATAAATTGTGGTAATCTATGTTTTTTGGAGAATATACATGCTTGGGTTTTCTTTGTAGAGATGCTGAGTCCTATATTAAAATCATACTCTTCTATTGTCGAAAACATTTTACTCATTATATTGATACCTTGATCGATTTCAACTTTAGGTACATATATACACACATCATCAGCAAACTGTAGAACATTTCCTATTGTATTAACTTTTTTGTGTAAGTCTGAGGTATAAATGAGATATAGTAAAGGACTAAGGATGCTTCCTTGCGGTAACCCAACATTAGAAATTCTTGGATCCAATAGTTCATTATTGATTTGAAGTTGTAGATTCCTATTTGAATACAGTTTTATTATTCTTTTACCAAAGTCACTGGGTATTCCTATCTTCTCCATTTGTTGATAGAGGATATTTAATTTGATATTATCATATGCACCTTCTACATCTATGAATAGAGATACCAGGGATTTACGTTCAGAAAAGGATATATTAATGTCTAGGATAAGGTTAGCTATATTTTCTGATGTCGATCTTAGTTTACGAAACCCATATAGTGTATCACTAATTTTGTTATTTTTCTCTAACCATAATTCAAGTCTTCTCTTTACCATCCGTTCAAATGTTTTTAAAATACACGATCCTAATGAAATTCCTCTATATGAATCCGCTGAGTCTATATCTTTATTTGGTTTTAAAATCGGTATAATTACATAATCCTTCCATGAATCCGGAAATTCAGCTTTCATCCATATTAAATTAATTATATTTAACAATTTTATTTTCTGACACCTTGGTAAGTAATACAGCATAATATAATGGACATTGTCTAATCCAGGAGCAGTATTTTTATCACACTTTAAACTATATTCTAGTTCTTTTAGAGTAAATTCATATAACAAATAGTTTGAATTATTATTATTCACTTTTTTAGGATGATTTACATTTAAATTTGGTGAAACCCAGGGTGGAGCTAACTTATTTAAAAATTCTTCAGTCCAATTATCTTTCTTTTTTTGATTTTTTGGGACATTATAAGTATTTTTGATTTTTTTAATTTCTTTCCAAATTTCTTGGACCGGAGTATTTTTATTTAATTTATTACAAAATTCTCGCCAAGAAGCTTTTTTACTTTTTAATATTGTTTTTTTCTTAATTGCCTCTGCTTTCTGATATTTTATGTAATTTTCATATGTACTATTTCGTTTAAATTCTAAAAAAGCTTCTTGCTGAAATTTTATAGCTTGTGCACATTCTGGGTTCCACCATTTTTTATTAAATTTACTATTGATCGTCATTTTTTTCTTAGGTATTGATAATTCACAAGCATCATTAATTATATTGATAAATGTATTATATATGTTATTAATATTTTCATCAGTATTTATATCTTTGGTGTCAATAGTTTCAAGAATCGAAGAAAATAACGACCAATCTGCTCTGTTCACGTTCCATCGGGTTCTCTCATTAACTATTGTTATATTATCAACATCGCTTTCAATTATTATTGGAAAGTGATCAGAACCTAGAGCTACATTTTTAACTTTCCAATCAAAACAGGAAGATATGTCACTGGAACATATAGTTATATCCACAGCTGATTTATTTCTAGTGTATAATCTAGGTATTATAGTTTCGGCCCCATTATTTAAAAAACATAACTCACAGTCTTCTATTGCTGTTAATAGACTAAGTCCAGACCTATCATTCTGATCGCAACCCCATGCATTATGGTGACAATTAAAGTCTCCTGCCACCAAAAATGGTGTACTTAAACTATTAAAAAACTTTTTCCATTCACTCTCTGATACATTTAAATTTGGTTTTGCATACACTAAATATATATTAAGTACTTTATTTGATTTTAATTTGACTGTTATTGATATACTCATAACCTGATTGATTTTATGATGATTTGGATGACCTGTGAACTGAATGTATTTTTAGTTAAAATAGCTAATCCTCCATAACCATCATCTCTATCTGTCCGAAATATATTATAACCACTGAAATTAATATTATTTTTTTCTTTTAACAACGTTTCACTAATTATAGCTATATCAATATTATTTTCAAAAATAAATTTCTCAAAATGACCTTTATTATGTACAATGGACCTAGCGTTCCACTGTACAATTTTGAACTTATTCATTATCTGCGAGAATACGACTTAAATTATTTTTAAAATCGTCAAACATATTTATATTGTCTAAAGTTATTGAGTTATTCTTTAATACATTTTTAAAAGTGCTTATAATCATATCACAGAGTTTATTTTACAGTTTTTATTTGAATTTGAGCTCATTGTTGATTGGGAATAGTTAGGGATATTTCTATAATTTTGATATACCGGTTGACTACTAGTAAATGGAGATGAAAGAATCTCCTTATGCTCGTCAGAATATCCTGAACGGGAATAATTAGGATAACTTTCTAAATTTCGTCTGCGTTTAACTGGTACTGAGTAATGAGTGCTTTTATTTACATTCTTTGTCACCGTTGCGTAACTATTATCATATTTTTTATTAGCCTCACTATAGGATAAATTTTCTGTGGCCATATATGTTTTAATTTGTTTCTGACGATGAAATTCTTCACAATTTTTCCTATCCGTTACTTCATGATTTCCTTTGCATAAAATACATGATGTTAATTGCGAATTACAAGAATTTGTTTCATGTTCATTGCCGCATTTTCCACATCGAACTTTACCTCTACATTGTGCACTAACGTGACCGTACCTCATGCATTGTCTGCATTGGATTACTCGTGGAACATATATGTCTACATCGTAAATAATTTTTTCTATTACTACCTGTTTAGGTATCATTTGCCCCTTAAAAGTAACAATAACTGCCATTGTAGGGAGTAACTCACCATTTACCTTTCGTTTTATTCTTCTTACTTCATAAACTTTAAAATTATTTCCATATTTTGGTTTAATTATGTTTAATAAATCATCGTCTTTGATATCCTTGTCAATACTTTTTATTACACCTTTTTTGTATGTAAAGAAAGTGGGTATATAAGCCTCGTAATTTTTTTCTTGAAATAATTTAGACTCGACTAATTTGTTGGCACTATTAAATGAATTTAATTCGACTTTAACTTTATTTCTACCAGTTACAGAAATATTTAAAATGTTATCCCTGATCTCCGGTTCTGCATTTAAAATTAATCTAGCAGTAGAAACTTTATGAAACTTACCTATGTTTCCTTCTTTACTTTGCACAAATACATAATATGGACCTTGGTCCGTTAAACTATATTTATTTTTTTGTTTTATTATTTTTTCAATACCACCTGTTTCGTCGCTTTTTCCATTTCGGCTAAATTCCATATTCACTTCATCTATAATTATACTTTTTCCCCTATCAGGAGGTTCATTTATCTTCCGTCCGAATCCCCGATCATTACAATCAAAAAACAAATAAACAAACACTTAATGAAGACTCGTTCACGCACTGATAAGAACTTTACCTGACCACTGCCAAAAACGAACTGAACAAAATTATTTTAGTTAAAATATGTTCTGGACCTTAAAAAGTGTTTTAAGAACTTCATTTATGGTACAGTAAACTTCTATAAGTTTTTTCCTTTTTGCAAATGATAAAGATACTTACTCGTTGAACCTATTTTCTCGAGTGATCGAGAGCTACATATACCTTGACACCAACATAAACATCCCACGGGACCACTCCATCGAAATAAAACAACGAAATATATCTTCAGGAGTCATGTTTTACCACTCAGAACAAAAGTCTATATCCTCATATGTTATGTACCTATTTTTTACCTTATTGTAAAGAGTTGAGCATTGGAAGTTTTATGAAGCTTTCTTAAAAAAGTTCGAGGCCTTCGAGATATTGTGTTACAGGCGCATCTTAAGAATGTAATGGGTGGACCAGGTAACTAATGTCCACAAAGGTGACATTATTACATACTGGTTGTCCATAAAATGGGAAAGGGATGCGAGATAATTTATACAATCACAGAGCGAAAATTAAAATATCTTGGCCATATTATGAGAAATGAGCAGAGATACGAATTGTTACAGGTCGTCCTTCAGGGCAAGGTGTATGAAAAGGAGACCAAAGAAAAGAAGAATGAAGAGCCGTTCCGGATGTTAATCGTCAACGTCCGGAACGGAACGGCACTAAAAGAAGAAGAATATAGTATGATATATCTTCATGTGTTTCATTACTTAAGAAATGTACAGATATTGTCAATGTTTTTGTTTTATTGCAACAAGCTACTTCCTAACTTATTATTTCTGGTGCTGTATATTGCTCTGGTTTGCAGAATTATTCCATCTATTGCCACGGAATGATTTTCTAATGTATTAAACCAGTTTTTATTTTGTGTTTGGTATTAGTTATAAATTTTTCATCTCGAATTTGGATAATAAACATCTTTATAACAAATTTTTGTGACAAAAAGATCATTTTTATCTACTTCCATATTTCTCTTCGTATGCATACACACATACAACAGATTAAATCCAAGTCCAAATACCAGTACTTATTTGTTTTTTCCTTATTTTGGTAACTCCTTTCGCCTTCCAATGGACATTATTTCAAGTTATCATATTTACTAGTCCTCCATTTCGTTGCTTTTGATAAAATTTATATCGAAGGAATCACTTGGCCGACCATAAAAACATTTTATCATAAATTTGGTTTAAGGATAAATTGCTCTAGAGCTGAAATCTTTTTTCCAAGTCTGGGTTTTTCGGTTTGAAAGTTTCAATAAAATCATGTCTTTTAAAAGTATTTTTCGTTTTTATTCGTATAAGGACTGCCAGTAATAGATTCTCCTCCAGCCTACACTTTATGTTATAAACTCTTCAGCCTTATTTGCATGGAAAATACGCATTGTTCCCCGGTTCTCACAATAAGGCACTTTGGTATTCAGCTTTTACAATAAAGTTAGCAGAAAGATATTAATAAATATCTCTGTATCTTTCTACGCGTTTTACAAATTCCAGATTGTATTTAAAATACTCGCTTATTAAAATTTATTTCCATATTTATGGCTATATTATAGATATACTATTGATTTCTGTTTCGTTATACATAACTATAAGAAATGTTTTAACATAAAACGTCAAACTGTTATATTTGGAAGTAAATAATACTTATTTTATTAAATTCATATTTATTTTTTTTTATTCTCAGAATAGTTTAAGTAGTTTGAATTTATCCTTTATAGGAAACCGAGCTAATTAAAACAGGCGATCAGGAACTCATAAGTAAAGTCCATCAATTAATAGAAATGGCCTGGCAACAAGAAATAATGCCGAAAGAATGGTGTGGTAGTATTATTGTACCAATACACAAGAAAGGAAAAAAAGAATCATGCATGAACTACAGGGGAATCTCACTAATCAACACTACATATAAAATATTGGCTTCGATATTATTAAACAGATTAGTACCATCTTCTTCTTCTTCTAGTTCCTATCCGTTTCGGATGTTGGAAATCATATTGGCAATCATGACCTTGCTCGCTGCGGCTCGAAACAGCTCCGTTGAGGTTTTCTTAAACCATGTTCTTAAATTCCGCAGCCATTATATTCTCCTTCTACCGGGTCCTCGCTTACCTTTGACTTTACCTTGCAATATAGACTGCAGCAGGGAGTAACGGTGCTGATTTCTCATAACGTGTCCCAGATATTGCAATTTTATGCGTTTGATCGTAAACACAATCTCTGGTTCCTTCTTCATTTTTTCTAGAACTTCCTTGTTCGTGATCCTTGCTGTCCATGATATTCTCAGCATTCTTCTATAAAGCCACATCTCAAATGCTTCAAGTTTTTTAATAGTGGTGTCTGTAAGCGTCCATGCCTCCGCCCCGTACAACAACACAGAGAACACATAGCATCTCAAATGTCTCATTTTTGTATCTAGGGATTAGTACCATACGCCGAAGAAATAGTTGGTGACTACCAGTGTTGTTTTAGGCCTGGCAGATCGACTATTGATCAAATATTTACAATAAGACAAATGCTTGAAAAGTATTGGGAATATAATTACGACGTGCATCAGATTTTTATAGACTTCAAACAGGCTTATGATTCAATTAATTGTGCAACATTATGGAAGGTAATGATCGACCTCGGCGTACCCAAGAAACTAGCTGCGGTAGCACAAATGTGTGTAAGTAACTCTTTTGCACAAGTTAGAATAGGGGCAAAAATATCAAATGCTTTCTGCGTAAATTCTGGACTGAGACAGGGAGATCCGTTGTCCCCATTGTTGTTTAACCTGGCCTTAGAATATGTCATGCGAAAAATATATCCAAAAATCAAACCAGACATAACTCATAAAAAATCATACTCGCCTTTGCCGATGACGTAGACGCAGTAGCACAATCAACATTAGAAATGAAGGATATTTTCTCGAGCTTTGAAGAAGCGGCATTAAACATCGGTCTAAAAATAAATGAAGACAAAACAAAATACATGGTCGTCTCAAAACAAGAACGACGACGAATAAGGCAAAACATTACTATAAATGATCACAACTTCGAAGTGGTTAAAGAGTTTAAATATCTAGGAGCAACAATCACAAGACAACAAATTAGAGCGAGAAGTTGAAACGAAAATAATGGCAGGAGACATCTTTCTTTGCAATGCAACATCTAATGAAGTCAAAACTTCTTTCACGAGATACAAAAATCCGGATATATAAGACCATAATACGACCAGCAGTCGCGTATGGAAGCGAAACATGGACGCTAACAAAAAGAGAAATAAATAAATTGCTGGTGTGGGAACCTAAAATTCTTCGAATGATATATGACCCTTGCAGAGACAGCGTGACAAACGAATGGAGGGGCAGATACAATAACGAGCTAGAGTCTCTATTCGGAAAAGAAAATCTAGTCAGATATATAAAGGCCAATAGACTCAGATGGGCAGGGCATATGATACGCAGTAACGACAATCGCCTTATAAACAATGTGTTCTGGGAAAGGCCAGAGGAAAGAAGGTCTGTAGGGTGGCCTAGAAAAAGGTGGAAAGATGCAGTCAAAGAAGATCCAGAGAAAATGGGAGTGCGACAATGGGAATTACTGGCACAGGACCGAAAAACTTGGAAGGCCATAGTAAACGCGGCAAAGACTCACGAAGAGTTGTAGCGCCATTGATGATGATTTATAGGAAACTGGTATGAAACGCACACGTTGAAAATATAAGTACTAAAGCAAAAAGTGTTTAATGGAAGTGCCGTGGTTTTGTGGTGAAACCTAAAATGATCCATTGGTAATGTAATGTTTTTATTAATCTAATTTGTTGTTTTTATTTATTATAAAAGAATCTACACTTATAATACTTAAAAGTTTATTTAAAGTGTTTCTTTGCACAATCTATCTAATTTATATTACACCAATAATTATATAATTTATCTACTTTTATTATAATACGTGCGTTACATTTTAAAACTCGACGCAATGTTCAAAAACTAACTGTTCTGTTTACAACAAAATTCCTCTTTAAATATAAAATCCCGTTATTCGAGAAGTGGCATTGACCTTCCAGAACTTCTCCGATCGTCGTGGAGCCAAACAGGTCTGTTACCGTATGGGACTAGACATTTCTGCCGGCAGGTATTTGATCTAGAAAATACTCGAAGAAAAGATATTAGTAATAAATATGTTTACAGTTTTGTATCGCAACAGTAATATATAGACGTTTTCAGACCCATAATTACTTAAACTTATATTGATGGTTTGGTGAAACAGACAATTGAGCAAAAGGAAATAACAGAGTTGAAAAAGTGCAAAGACTTGTTTGTGTAAAAGTCAAGGGTGTAATGAGGTAGTGCCTCATTGCAGCTTTAGAGGTAATGCTAGATCTTTAAATTCTGTATAAACAAAAGTGCATTGGACTAACACGGGATTCGTATCAAAAAACCGATGACCTAATTAAAAATCTGGAAATTTTAAGTGTTGGAAACGATCCAAGAATATATCCACAGACATTATGTCTGCAAAACAAAATTATATACCACATTGAATATCATCACAAACAAGTTAACATAAACATAAGTCGTCTAAATAACAAGAGCTAAAAAATGCATATGAAAAACAAAGAAATATACAGTTAAATAAATTTAATATTCTTTTAGAACAAAACAGTATATATACTTTAGATAACCTCAATAGAAATAATAACATAGTAGCGACAGTAACCCACGAAAAAGAAGAATATCCAGTATCTTTCTATATAAAAGGCTATGATTCTAAGTCACACCGTTTGTCTAGTAAACTAACGACGCCATCTAGGAAAGAAATCTGAACTACCACCATTTGACATTTCAATCACATTCAATCGTATTAATTACATATTAATATAATTAATAATTAATTTGAATAATATTTTTAATGTAGAATTTAATACAAAATAATTTAAAGTTTTATGTTAGTTTAGAGTTAAAATCCTAACGTCATCTGAACAAAGAAATCTGAACTACTGATATTTCAACCTATGAGTCAATCATATTTTGTTTTTGAAACGATATGTTTAATTAATAACACAAAAAACATTAATTACATAATAATATAATGCTTAATAAATAATAATATTTAAAGTTGTATGTTAGTTTAGATTTAAAATACTAGCGTCACCTAGGAAAGAAATCTGAACAGATAAATTGACATATAAAATATAAAATATATATTTGCCAAATAACGTACTGAATAAAAATTTATCTTGAAAATAAATTGTGTTTATTGTAGTTCGTTATTATGTTGTAGGTTATTGCGAAATCAAAAATATGACCTAAATATTGTTGTTTAGTGTAGGTTAGGGTGACGGACAGGGTCAGAAATGAGGAAGTACTCAGAAGAGCGGGCTTACAGGATAGGGAACTTTTTAATTATGTAAAAAGTAAGAAGACTGCATACTTGGGGCACATTATACGAGGAGAACGATACACTTTTCAGCAACTGATACTCGAAGGGAAAATAGAGGGTAGGAGAGGTCTCGGACGTAAAAAAATGTCATGGCTGCGCAATATTCGACAATGGACAGGAATCCACAGCTATGAAATGCTTCGCAATGCTGCTAAAAACAGAATTATTTAATCCAGAATATTTAACATCTCACCTGACAAGACGATGTACGGTGGACGCCTACGCAGAAATGCATGGCACCTTAAGAAGAAGAAGAAGTGTAGGTTAGAGACAAGGATATTAAAAGATTTAATAAAATCGGAGAGTATAATCAGCATGATGTTTATAAACTTGTGAGAAAGTGTGCGAATATAATATTTAATGCAGAATTGAACTTTTTAGTTTTTGTACTGATAAAGACTTTTTTTAAAAGGTTAAGATTAAGTAAACCGACAGCGATCTATATTCTGAGAAAATACTGAAAATAGTTGTTTATAAATAATCATAAAAGTAGGTGTACACATAATTATTTTCATTTACTTAGTTTAGGGATTCAATATTTTCATATTCTTAATAATTAAAAAATGAATTAATTAACATTTTTTAAGAGATATTAGTACTATTGATTCAATAATAGTAGTATCGGATTCCAAAATAAAAAATACGCACATAGTACCGTTCGCGTAAATACCGTTGATCTTGTCACATGTGTCATTCTAATTTCTAGGGAACCGTTGCCAGTTCAACGAAAATATTATATGAAACCAGCTAAAAGCAGGGCTGTGTGACAGACCGCCAGTTTTGAGTGTACTAAAAATTAAAACATCGAGCATTATCGATCAGTCAATCACATTAAATTTGTTTAAATATGCATCTTAAAAAATTCCCATATTAATTTTGTAATTTTCCATCATCTCAATTAAGTACCCATACATTGATTTGTGTCTTATTATAATTTATGAAAATATTTCGATTCAAAAATAATGATAGATAATCAATCTAGACATAACTTTAAATTATTATAATAAAACATTACAGTCTGATATTAGATTGTAACTGTCACGTTTTGAAAAGCGTTTTTTCGCCCCGAAAAATATTTATTATATTTTATAGTTTATAATACGTAGGATAAAATGATAAAGTATAATATTCGTTTTTCACATTTATCGTTCTTGTAATAAATAATAAATTAATCTTGGTAGTTTGCCTGTTACTAAACTTATTAACACAAAATACAGTTAGTGTTCGGTAGGCAATTGAAGTATAAAATTACAGTAGACGCATTCCAATGTTCCCTGTGCCAATACAGATCCTTCAAACATTTTGGATATTAACTCAACCCTATCTCTGGTTATTAAATTAATTAGATACGGTTTTTTGTTGTTAATGATAAAAATAATACCTTTCTATATTACAATACAATTACAATAATACATTTTTGAACGTTATTTTTTTTATTTAGATTTAGTGCAATTCCGTTATCTGTGATGGCAACAACGAATTGATTCACGAACCATTGTGTCCAGTCTGAACACAGGTTTACATTGGGAAAAAAAAAGTGTACCCGTTTTATATGACGGGAAGTGTACCTAGGTTGTCAGATTCTCTTAATAATTATAAAATACATTCAATTATATATAAAAGAGACTCAGAGTAAGTATACCAAATATCCAGAGTGTAGTAGGAAATTTTTCAAAAATTTTAATTAATCTCTATATAATATATGGAATATTGATTTTAAATTCTGACAATTTTATGATACTTCTTGGATATGTTTCTCTATGTACCTACTAGATAGGAATAAATAATTCTGTATTCTTGTTAAGAAGTTTAAATGGAGATAATAGAAATGGGTTCTTACAAGAAGATTCTATATGAGAGAATGAGTTTCATATTAGAACCAGATATGCAACATAACTTTTTATGTATGGAAGGGAAGGTTTATTTACTATTTTATCCAGTGGAAGTGGCTGTAAGGTTGAAAAGATTCAACCGTTCTAATCTACAGTAACATTCTACGAGTATAACCTAGCGAGAGATCAAAATTAAGACAATTTTGAAGATAAATTGCCAAATGAATAAATTACTGGATATAATATTTTATTTTTTATATATAATCAATTTAATTTATTCCTGGCACTACAAATTGTATATTCAAAAGAGATGCGAGATACGTCATAAGACGACTTTACGCAAAAAGTTTAGCGACTCTCCAAAAGTGACTTATGTGTACAACAGTTGTATCAAAGTTGTACAACAGATTAAAATATAATTCTGTTGTACAACTGGAGTGTTTGTAGATGCGAGTAATTGGATTATAAAAGTATAATAAAATTAAACAAAACATAAGCAAAGGGGAACTAAAGGCTGTAAGAACTTTAAAAAATGACGACTTTATAATTATCCCACCAACAGACAAGGGGAATGCAAATAAAATTCCATATGAAAACAAAATTAAAGGTCTAATAACAAACGGACCTTATACAAAATTAACAAAGGATCCAACGAGGCCTTTGGAAAACGAAACATATAGAACTGTATTTAAGTTTAAAGATTATTTAACAAATTATCAAAGAAGATTAATTACATGTCATTACAGTAAGACATCTCATTTTTATGGAGTACCGAAAGTTCATAAAACTAATACACCACTCAGACCTATTTATAGTGTCATGAATTCTCCTTGAATTGAACTGTCAAAATTTTTATTAAATATACAACCATTTGAATAAAAATGACACATTTATAAAAAATACACAACATTTTTTAAATAAATAATTACTAATGCACTCAGTAGTACATTACTAAGTGCGTTGGTTAGTGATCAGTGATCAGTGTGGTAGTGTCTGGGGGCTCGGGAAACTGAGACCTCGAAAGCTCTGAAGAAGACGTCGAAGAGGATATCGAAAGCTGGGCGCAATGATAAATATCAAGGATCATCAATCGCAAAGGTCAAAACACTTCTTTGTGACAAAAACATTACCCATTAATACATAATATGCTTGATTTACAAATGTAGTACAATAATAATTGCAATACAAGACATTAAAAATGTGACAGAAAATAAGGTCTAAGACATATTGAATACATTTTTTATAGCTAGAATACATTAGAATTATTTTTTATAATTAGTAAAAAAGTTCAATTTTACCTTATTCTAGCTCTATTATACTAATTAGGTTTGCGACTGTGCATACCTCACTAAATGCTAATTAAGTTCATTTTAAATTTATATCTCTTTTATGTTGTTTAATTTTACAGCAATTTTGTAAAACGGAAATTAGATTTTATGTTCCATTATTTACAAATTTTGTCAACAACTTCCATTTGGTTGGATAAAATTTAATTAAATTGTCGTTATGACAAATTCAAAATTGTAAGCAACAATTTCCATTAAATGGAGTGCTTTATAATCATAACATGTTTTGTAATCAATTTATCAATTTGTGTACAATATACTATAATATATATATATATATATATATATATATATATATATATATATATACATATTTATATATTCTTGGGTTTAGTTTCAATAAGTAGGTAATAATTTGGAACTAGATTTTATTGTCCATTGAAATCAACGTTTCGGCAGGAAACTCTTACCTTTGTCAAGATTCTAAAATGTACAAGATAAAAAACAAAAAGTTATTGTAATATATATATATATATATATATATATATATATATATATACTGACATAAAGAGTAATGTCATAGCTTGCAACAGAAATGCAAAGTAAAGGTATAAAATGTGGAAGGCAACCGTAAATACGGGTTTATGCCTTATCTGTAGTCATCAGTACGATGCGGCTAAGTTAGAATAGGAATAAATTAACTTGGGTAAGCATCACTACAGAAGCAACGTAACTAATTTGTAGCAATAATGTCAGAATATCCCAAAATCTCAGAATAAAGAAACGCCAACAACGTTTAGAACGTTTAAAACAAAGTGAAAAGATAGATGCTGTAGTAATTCTTTCCCAAGTTAATTTTTCTCATTCTAACTTGGCTTTATCCGTACTAATGACGATCATAGAGTCAGAAATTCGTAGTTACGGTTACCTTTCACCTTTAATACCATTTCTTTTTATTCTAGTTGCGAGCTATGCCATAACTCTTTACCTTAGTTTGTACTATTATATGTATCTAAAGCATAGTAAAAAATAGAGATCAAGTCCAAGAATACATAACTTGCTATAATCCCAAAATAATTTTATTGAGCAAAACTGGGACGACATTAGATACTGAAGACATTAAGATGGAACTTGAAAATTATTGCCAGATTCGCTGTGACTCAACGGGTAGATACACTAGAGGTGTTATGCTATATATTAACAAACATTATGATTTTTTAAATTTTAAAGCATTTTAATTGCGTAATAATTATTGGTACAAAGTAATAAAAGATAATTTTAAAACCATGGTTTACTCGGTGTTTATACCATTTACCATCCAGTTCTGATGTTCAATTCATTAAAGATTTGAAAGAAATATGTAATGTTTCCTTAACTGCAAACTATCGTTATGCGTTAGTTGGTTATTTTAATATAGACTTTTGGCTAGTAATTTTTATGGGGAAAAATTGTTTTCGGCTTACGGGACAAAGCAATATATTAGTAATCCTACCCATATTACCGACACTAGCAAAATTTTGGTACATTATGTGCTATATATATATATATATATATATATATATATATATATATATATATATATATATATATATATATATATATTGTTATGATATGTAAAATCGAGAAAAATATTGGTTTGTTTAAAAATATTTCAAAGTTCAAAAACATTAAAATAATTCAGATAAGTAGGATAATATCCAACAAACATTTCGGAGAAGGAAAGTTATTAAATCCTTGGATTTCCTGTACTAAACAAAGTGTAAGCTTTGCATTTATTTCTTTGTTATACTTGAGTGACCCGCATAAGTTTAAGTGAAAGCCACAGTCAATTGAACGGGGTTTTTCAAAATACATTAATGCAGTGATTAAAGACAATAGAAGGGATTATAGAAAGTGGTTTTTGTTAGTTTAAGAATTATAGAAAAATATTATTTGTAAATAAGTTTTAGGAAATTTATAAGTATAGGTAAAAATTTGTTTGTTATCGAAATGAAAAAATGGGGGAATTGTGACGAGTTGTGATTGGCGGAGATTGAAAAAGGTGGGATAAGTATGTAGGAGAAAGTTTAGCGAGATTGAGGGGAGAGAAAAGAGATCAGTGGTTTTCCAAATCTGTAAGAGGAACAGTGATTGTTCTCTGGCGGTTCCTGAAATGTAGCAAGCAGTAGTGTTGAATGTTAGTGAGTTTTTTGTGGAGTTAGTGTATCTGACAGAAGCTGAAGCAGCAAAATATTGTAAGTCATATTTTCCTACTTATATTCCAAGAGTCACTGTTCAGGCCAACGAGAGATTCAGTTTATCGTAAAGAGAAGATATTCCAAGAGTCAATTTTTCACTCGGGCCAACGAGAGATTCAGTTTATCGAGAGGAGAAAGGCTGTCATAATTTGAATGATTGTTGCTTTTGAAGGAGATCATTAAGGACGATATACTTGCAACAATCTGTTGTAAGATTGCTGATTACATAGGGAGCGGTTTGAGAGGAGATAATACAGTCTACAAGGAACAAGGATTTGGACCACTCATCATCAGAGAGAGATATTTTTGTTTTCTGCAGTTTTTTTTTTATTGATAACACAATTTTTACACGTAATTTAGAAAGGATATAAATATTTTGATTAGGAGAGTTAGAATAGTTTGGGATTTTGAGTTTTCAATGAATATTGTTTGTATCATTAATTTTGATTGTTCACGTACGGAGAACAAAATTTTGAGAATCCTTATATGAGATTTGTTTATTGAAAACTTTTGAGTGTGAATTATTTCATTATTTTTATTTCAATATATAGTGTTAGATCATATGTGTTTTTTATTATTCCGGTATTCTCTGGATCTTACCTTTCACATGTAATAGCATAGATATTGAAGCACGAATTTAACCCTGAGATAAAAGAATTAAAAATTGTGATAGAGTCATAATCATATCATTTAAATAATTTTAATTAATCAAAAAAATTAATTAGCTAATTATTGCTTGGCGCACCAAGACTTTAAATATCACAATAACTGGCTTCCAAAACGTGGGGCTTGAAAATATCGCAGCTTTACATTTGAAGGAAGGGAAAGAGATCTGGAATAAGTACAGGTGATCCAGAGATAAAAACATTTAACATTGACGGAATTTGAATTTGAAAGTATTTTGACAATTTTTCCAGGGAATATAAATTTGATTTATTGATTGATCGTAGTTAGTGGATATTTACTGCTATTGAATTATTTGATTTTATTTTCTTTACCAATCGTACATTTGATATTTATTTTGAATTATTTGAATTTTACTGATTGCATATTTGATATTTGTCGTGAAAATTTAATACATTTGGGGAGAAATATTGTCGTGTTCTGAAACATATAGAGTGTTGTAAAATTTCACATTTGGCGGGGACAAAAACCGTAACGAAAAGAAACAACATGTCGACCACAAGGAGTCAAAGTAAAACGCAAGAAAGGAAAGAGGATAAGATAGAAGAGAAAACAATTATTGATGAAGGATCGGATAATGAAGGAAATGCCACACTAATGGAGGAAAGAAAAGAAACAGGGATGCTGGAAAAATTATTAGCAATGATGCAAATACAGACACAAACAATAGAGAAAAACCAAATTGAAACATCAAAGAAAATGGATAGAAATCAACAAGAAACAAAACAAACAATAGAACTAAATAACAGAAATATAGAGCAGCGTTTGGAAAACTATGAACAAAAATTAGAAGAAAATGATAGAAAAATGGAAAAGCGTTTGGACAAATATGAAAATGAGGTAAAAGTCTGTTTAGAAAAAGTCAGAGAAGAAACAGAGAGGAAACTAGAGATGCAGAGAGAAGAAATAGAAACTAAAATGAAAGATATTAAGACTGTACAGAAAAAGGAATTAGAACAGTTAGAAACAAAATTTGAAATGGCTTTACAAGAAGACAAGAAAGAAATAGAAAAACAAATTGAGGATATCAGAAAACAACGAGATATGGGAGATAGGAGAGAAGTACTCATCCAAAGTCCGGGTGACATAAAAATACAGTTTGGCGGGGATATTCGGAAAACACACCCAGTACCGTTTGTTAAAAATTTGAAAACCAAATTACAACATATTAGATATTTTGACGATTGCAAAGAAACAATTAGAAACCATTTGAAAGAAGGAGCAGCGTTATGGTATGAAAGCAAGGAAGATGAGTTTGAAAATTGGACAGATTTTGAAAATAAATTTCTCAACTATTTCTGGGGGAAAAATAAACAAAGAGAAATCAACCAAGAGCTACAGAATGGAAAATATCACGAAAAAATGGGAATATCTGAAGAAAGATATGCTTTGCAGATATATAACAATTCAAAATATCTAGAATACAAATATTCTACCGAACAGCTGGTAGAAATGATCAGCAGACATTTTGAGGAAACGTTGGAAGATCACGTGATTTTGAGAAACTATCAAGATATTGATAGTTTGTGCCAATTCCTTCAATTAAAAGAAGCGAAAAGAAAAGAAATGAGAAATAGAAGACAACATGACCAATATAATGGACCGGAAAGAAGGTATTCATCAAATTATGACCAGAGAAACCGACATCCCAGATCAACAAACGAATATAGGCCGAGAAATTACAATAATTACAATAGACAACAAAATTACGATAACAGGAATGACACACAACAGAGAACATATGAAAATCACAACAGGAATAGAGATGCACAAAATCCTCCGAATAGGAATACTAACGAACAAAGGGACGATAGAAATAACCAGAGCTTCCAACAACAAAATAGAAGGGAGATGAATCATGTAGCAATAGGAAACGACAGACAAATTTCTAATTCTAATCTAATATTTTTAGATGCATTTATAAAACATAAAGCGATTAAAATTGTGATTGATTCTGGATCGGAGATATCGCTAATCAATAAAAAACTAGTAAAAGAATTAAATTTGGACAGATTTGTGTATAAGATTCCTAGGGTTGATTTAGTGGGTGCAAACAATAAAAATTTGACGACAGTAAACGAAGGCTTGGGAGTACAGATAAGAGTGGGAAACAAATTCCATATTATGAAATGTGTGGTGATTGAAGATTTAAATCATGATATGATAGCGGGAATTGATGAATTGAGGAAAAAAGATATCACCATAAATTTTTCGGAAAATAAACTGGAAATCAGAGCAGAACCAGACAACACAGGAGAAGAAAAGCAAACAGACAGGAAAACAAATTCTGGAAGGATCAATGCACAGGAAAAACGCAAAGAAATCGATATGACTGTAGAGGGTAAACCGAAAGTACAAGAACAAGATCTAACAGAAAAGAAAAAGAGAAGGAAGAAAAAGAAGAAGAGTTCGAAAAGAAAGCAGGAAAATAAGATGGAGACCAGAGAAAAACAGGAAATAGAAGGTACAGAAGAATTGTTGGCAACCGACGATAAAACAGAATGGAAGCAGGAAGAAAAAGAAGGTATCATCAGAGAAATGAAAGGAATAGAAACATGGTGCTCGGAATACCAAAGGGAATTAGAGGATAAAAAGAAAACAGAAGAAAAAATGGCATTGATGGACGAGAATCCAATTTTGTGAAGAAGTATTATGGACAGTGAACACATGTGAACAAAAGGTGGATGAAAGAAAAATAAATTGTGGAAAAAACATGGAGAAGGAAATAGAGAAGATTTTAGGAAACCATGGAGATTTTGTTAATAAAGTAAATCAAGTGGTTAAAAATTATGAACTTTCTTTTAAGGGCAAATACTTGGAAAAATTTAAAACGAAAATATATCCAATCCCGTATAAAGACAGGCAATATACGGGGTATTTTAACATTCACGACATTTGTCAGTATCATAAGTAGATTTTAATAACATAGTGAAATAATTTGATCCTAGAAAACTTTTGTCATTTTTAAAATTTAACAAAGAGTTTTCGGCAGATCAAATGGCGGGGATTTGTTATGATATGTAAAATCGAGAAAAATATTGGTTTGTTTAAAAATATTTCAAAGTTCAAAAACATTAAAATAATTCAGATAAGTAGGATAATATCCAACAAACATTTCGGAGAAGGAAAGTTATTAAATCCTTGGATTTCCTGTACTAAACAAAGTGTAAGCTTTGCATTTATTTCTTTGTTATACTTGAGTGACCCGCATAAGTTTAAGTGAAAGCCACAGTCAATTGAACGGGGTTTTTCAAAATACATTAATGCAGTGATTAAAGACAATAGAAGGGATTATAGAAAGTGGTTTTTGTTAGTTTAAGAATTATAGAAAAATATTATTTGTAAATAAGTTTTAGGAAATTTATAAGTATAGGTAAAAATTTGTTTGTTATCGAAATGAAAAAATGGGGGAATTGTGACGAGTTGTGATTGGCGGAGATTGAAAAAGGTGGGATAAGTATGTAGGAGAAAGTTTAGCGAGATTGAGGGGAGAGAAAAGAGATCAGTGGTTTTCCAAATCTGTAAGAGGAACAGTGATTGTTCTCTGGCGGTTCCTGAAATGTATCAAGCAGTAGTGTTGAATGTTAGTGAGTTTTTTGTGGAGTTAGTGTATCTGACAGAAGCTGAAGCAGCAAAATATTGTAAGTCATATTTTCCTACTTATATTCCAAGAGTCACTGTTCAGGCCAACGAGAGATTCAGTTTATCGTAAAGAGAAGATATTCCAAGAGTCAATTTTTCACTCGGGCCAACGAGAGATTCAGTTTATCGAGAGGAGAAAGGCTGTCATAATTTGAATGATTGTTGCTTTTGAAGGAGATCATTAAGGACGATATACTTGCAACAATCTGTTGTAAGATTGCTGATTACATAGGGAGCGGTTTGAGAGGAGATAATACAGTCTACAAGGAACAAGGATTTGGACCACTCATCATCAGAGAGAGATATTTTTGTTTTCTGCAGTTTTTTTTTTATTGATAACACAATTTTTACACGTAATTTAGAAAGGATATAAATATTTTGATTAGGAGAGTTAGAATAGTTTGGGATTTTGAGTTTTCAATGAATATGGTTTGTATCATTAATTTTGATTGTTCACGTACGGAGAACAAAATTTTGAGAATCCTTATATGAGATTTGTTTATTGAAAGCTTTTGAGTGTGAATTATTTCATTATTTTTATTTCAATATATAGTGTTAGATCATATGTGTTTTTTATTATTCCGGTATTCTCTGGACCTTACCTTTCACATGTAATAGCATAGATATTGAAGCACGAATTTAACCCTGAGATAAAAGAATTAAAAATTGTGATAGAGTCATAATCATATCATTTAAATAATTTTAATTAATCAAAAAAATTAATTAGCTAATTATTGCTTGGCGCACCAAGACTTTAAATATCACAATAATATATATATATATATAAATATATATATATATATATATATATATATATATATATATATATATATATATATATATAAATATATATATATATATATATAAATATATATATATATATATATATATATATATATATATATATATATATATATATATATATTACAGGATCCAACTTGTAAAATTTATATTCTGTCAATGACCGTTTCTGTAGCATTCATGTTATTTCTTATAGATTCGTTGGTCTTCCTTTCCAACCTCGATGTTCTAGCACTTCTTCTCAAATAATCCATATTAACTGCCAACAATCTTCTCTTCATGTCTGCATTAATTGCCGTTTCTCCCAAGCCGTTTTTATCAATGAGTGCACCTAAATATTTAAATTTTTCCACTTGTTTGATTTCCACGTCCTCGTCTATCAACACTTCAAACCTTGCATCTGAATTGATTACTAAATATTCTGTTTTCTTTATGCTGACTTGTAACCCCCGTTTTACATATTCTCTGTATAGACGCTTTATTATAAATTCTAAATCATAAGAATCTTGAGCTAGGACGACTTGGTCATTCGCAAAGTTCAGGAAGAACAGTACGTCATTTCCTATGGGGATTCCCATTTCCTGTCAGTGGTTTTTCCAATATTGGGCTGCCTCAATATATAAATTAAACAGTAAGGGTGACATACTGCATCCTTGTCTTAGTCCTTTAGTTGCTTTTATTGGCTCTGATAGTCTATTTCCGATTTTTAGGTAAGTAGTGTTATGTGTTTTCTAATCAAAATAATATAAGTTTTTATGTTTACAATTGTCTAAAAATAACTAATTATTCCGGTATTTCAGTAAATATCTCCAATAATAATAGTTATCTATCTGATGGTAATATATCCAAGTTTAGACATTTATGTAATCATATCTAGTCTTAAATCAAAGGATAAAATTAAAACTAGTCTTATGATTTGTCACTTTAATGTAGATTTTGTTGATGTTAATATCATTTACCAGGAAATTTTGCAAAATTATGAAAACCTAATCAATTAGGTAGTAAATATGTTAAACCATGTTTACTATCTCATAATACAATCCAAAACAAATGTGGAAAACTAATATACTACTATACAGCGTTCCACGTTAAGAAAATAACATTGCGGAGATAGGGCCATGTATTTCTTATGGACGATAGAAGGGCAGCGATGCCACGATGAACGCAAGCACGATTCAGGGTTGTATAATTTGTATTTTCGTTTTCACAGACATGAATTAAATTTACGTTTTTTAACGTAATTGACCAAAAGTGCCCATTCGAAACAAGAGATGAAAAGTAGGGAAAATGATTTTAATTAAATAAATAGTATTTACAAAAGATAATTTTATTTTATCTTATTTTATAGTAACGACAGTTTATTTGTTTTTCGGTAAGAATATCATATACCATGAATCATAGAAATCAGTAGAAAATATTGCTTAGTTAAATCATGCACTTTGCCAGCTATTAAAGATTTAAAAGCGAATAAACGGACCGCTTGGAATGCATATATCTAATTACTAATTGCAACTTAAAATAATACGGTGTGCGTATGTCAGCGATTTTGTGTCGTTCTCTGAGACTACATAATGATAATAAGGCTTTGTGGTTCTTCAGTTGTTATTCTGACTTTACAGTTAAATGTTAATTGAAAATGGAAATTCGAAAAATATATCGACAATCTAGTAAACCGTATTCGTGAGAGTTTTGGCAACACTGATCTCCATAAACCTAATGTTATTTTCTTAACGTGAAACGGTCTATAGTAATAATAATAACTAACTAATAATAAATGATAATAGCCAACAGATGCAAAACTTTGTAATCTTTAAAACTGCTACAGGCCCAAAATGGTTAACAAACAACGTAAAAATAGTCTTAAAGATTATTTTGTTGAAAGCATTGAAAGTATTTTTCAAAGTATTGAGAATTCTGAAACATGGTGTAATGTAAATAATAACCTATATTTAAATTGTGAATAATTTGAAGAACTTTTTATGCAGAATTTGGAAAAATTGTTGGCAATTTAGATAATAAATTCTCATTACATGAAACATTAAATTGCAGAATAGTAAAGGAAATTTTTAAAAACATTAGGCTCGTTATGCTGAATTTAACACAACAGAAATACCTCAATATTATGAATCCACAACTCCCTAAATTATATTTTTTTATTAAACTACTCAAACCTGACCAACGAATAAGACCTATAGTTTCTTTTTTTACAGCCCCGTCATAAAATTTCAAAAAAGTTTTAGAGATTATTTTAGAACACACTAAATTTTCACCTAAATTTACCGTAAAAAACACAAGAGAACTAGTTAATAAAATATAACATTTTCAATTACCCAACAATTCTAGATTAATTTCATTTGACGTAAAACATCCTTTTCCTAGTATTCCTCCTACAGAAACTTTTGTTCTAGTAAAAAAACTTTTAGGCCATAATATAACAAATCCAATCATTACATCTGAAATTTTAGATCTTTTTAAAATTTGCATAAATCGAGACTATTCTAGATCATCTAGAAATTTTAGATTTTAAAACATCCCGTAGTCAAATAGTTTTTATATTGGTGAAGTTACGTCTACGCTATACTGGTATGCTTCACAGGAACTAACGGACAACTTGACCAATTCTTATCTTATATTAATTCATTTCATGGTCATATTAGAATACATAGAAACAGAATAGAATCAATCCATAAATTTTCTAGATTTAAACAATACCAGACTTGAAAACAAATATGAGTTTTCTGTATTCCATAAACCTACCCATACTGACACAACTATACACAATTCATCATCCCATACTATACAACATAAATTGGCAGGCTATTATGTTACATAAATTAATAGAAATTCCCATGTCAAAAAACATTCGGATAGAATTGAATATTATTAGACAAATAGCAGTAAACGCATAAAAAGAAAGGAATAACGCCAGCTTTCAGAACAAACAACTTAAGCAAATATATTAAGAATAAGAGCCAAAAAAATACATGTGGCATAAAAACACTTACACAGTGGTGTATACAAACTAACATGTGGCGACTGCCCAAAAACTTACATCGGTCAAACGGGTAGAACCTATAAAAAAACGCATGGCATAACATAAAAGGGCTTTTAATAATAGAAAAACATATTCTACGTACGCTCTTCACCTTCTATATCATATTCATTCATCTAATAACCAATAAGCTATCATTATTAGAATATATTGAAATTAACAAATAAAAAAATACAGACATAATTTTGAATAACCAATTTAAGACAAACAGTTCTCCCCTCCTCAACTTATTTAGTTAAAGACTATAAGCTGTAGTGATAATAAATAATAATAATAAATTTTGTGGAACTGTTAAAACACAAGTTTTCAGTGTTTTATTGCTTCAAGAAATGATTCGTTTTTATTTTAACCTGCCAAATTATTTGTCATGATGAAATGAATATCGGTCTCGTGTATATCCTTGTAGAATTAATGTTCAGTTGACATTTCGCTCTGTTTTTATGTAAAAATGTTCTATCACACTTCATTCTTTGATCATCACAGACGAAACCATCCATTGAACATGAGATAACTACGTCTATATACACGAACAAAGTCAACAAAAGCTTTACAATATTCAATTAAATCGAATAATGGAAAATAGTTACATGAAAAGCTACGTTTTATGTAAACTGTTTCATAGTTTGTTTGTTATTTAGAATACAATTTCCAGAATTCTATTGTACGAGGACGCTGATGAATATTTCATTAGGTACCTATATGTGTTAATGTTTGTGGTGTTATCTGGTATAAATAGTCAGATAACTAAATTTTACTTATTGATGTTATATAATTACAGTTCGTCTAATCTATAAGATATACATAGCTTTTCACAAAAAAAACTGCTACTTTTGGAAATTCTTTTATGTCCATAACTACGACGAATAATGACAGGTAGGTCGGACTAACAGATTCTTATAAATACTTTGGTAGTTAACTAGATAAAAGATTAAAAAATATTTTACACGAAACGTTTAACTTCCCTTCTTCTTTTTCTTCTGAAATCAGACTAGACATTACTTGTCTCTGTCACTTTATCATTAGGGCTTTGTACTAAACCCTTTCATTTAATTAAACTTCAAAAAGTTATGTAATATTTATAAAAGCCAAAGATTTCTCACGGAAAATTTAAAAACATATTTTAATGGTGTATACCCGCTTCATAGTCTAGGGCCACCGTGGCCTTTTTAATTCTGATGGGTCCACCCATTTTTTTTTATATATATTTTTGGCTGCTGATTACGAGTTTCGAGGGTGGATTTCGATCCAAGGGGATAAAAAATTGTTATAAACAATTTAATTTTTTATATGACTTTAGTATATAAAATGGCGTATACTGACCTTTTTTCAATAATAGCTACTCGAGGGATTGTAAAATTAGTGCAAAATGGTTGCAAAATAAGTATTTTTCGAAGCTTTTTCGATCGTAACTTGGCTTATACGTATGCAAATGACATTTACAAAGTATCATTTTAAAGCTTTATTTATAAAGACCCAAACAAAATTTGTTAAATTACTTAATATAATAATAAAATTTGAAATGGGGTTGACGAGTCGTTTTTGATCGTTTTGTCGTTGAGTCGTTTTTGGGAATGAGAAGACAGGGTAGACCAAAGCTGAGGTGGATGGACGGGGTAACACAAGATGCCGAGAAGATCGGAGTCGGCAACTGGAAAATGCAAGCGAGGGACAGAATAGAATGGCGTAGAAAGCTTGAGAAGGTCGAGGCCCTCTGAGGGCTGTAGCACCAAGATGATGATGATGATGAATAATAAAATAGACAGTTAAGGTTTGGTTTTCTTGGCAGAGCGTCCTCAGAGCGAGCTCATGGTAAGCTCTAATGAAAAAAAACTTTTTCCATCCATAAAAGTAAATATTTAAAATATTTACCGACAGAGGTGAAAACGATTTCCTTATACTCCATATTAGAGTAAAATATAAAATAAAAATAAAGTAGATACTCAAGGCACAAAATAATATAATAATAATAATAACTCAATAACCACACATAAGCAAAACTCCTTGATGTTGTAGAGACCAAGATATTTGACCTTGTACACCACTTACAGAATTATACATTGAGAAACAAGTATTTTTAATAACACTACACGTTTTCCGTGTAAGTAAAATACTTGTTTCTCCGTGTATAATGCTGTAAGTTGTGCAAAAGGTCAAATATATTGGTCCCTACAACATCAAAGGAACCGACTCTAAGTTTCGCTTATATTCATATTCATTCGTTGATATTCATATTTTTTCTTAGCGTCCTCAGAGAAAATGGTCCTCATGGTAAGTCTGAAGAAATAAAACCTTTTCCATCCATAAATGTAAATATTTAAAACATTTACTGACACATTCTAGTACGACATCTACTATTCCGAAGCCTGAATTTGGAAATCGAATTCAGGATTCGGCCCAAATCTGTGTTTTGTACGCATTGCAAAACAAGCAGACGACGAATACCGAAACGCACTGGCATGGGAATTTATAATTTGTATCCACGTCTTACCAATTCGTCTAGGCAGACATCCCTTCGTGGAAATCATTACCTAACCTAATACTCTATGCTAGAGTAAAATGTAAAATAAAAATATAAAATATACGGTTAAGGTTTGATTTTGGTACAGTGTACCACCATTCACTGATATGCATATATCTGCTTATTGGTGTCCTCCGCCGTCTTGTTCGTTTTTATTTTACATTTTGCTCTATATATCTGCTTATTGGTGTCCTCCGCTGTCTTGTTCGTTTTTATTTTACATTTTGCTCTAGTATGGAATATTAAAAAGTTCTTCTTTATCGATTTTTCTTAGACAGCTTAGAACAGAAATTTGTTAACAACAACAACAAAAGTAGTTTTTTGGTCAAGATATGTTGATAATTGTATAGCTCTCATACAGGGAACCCAAGATGATGCTTTACAGATTCTGGATGATCTTAATAACCTCCATCCTAACATCTCTTTTACACTGGAACCAGAATCTGACAATAAGTTGGATATTACTAGGTATATCTCGTAAAAAAGATTCTCTAGAGTACAATATTTACAGAAAACATACTCAAACAGATCCTGTTATGTATGAAACATCTAATCATCCAACCCAACATAAAACAGCTGCTTTCAACAGTTACATTTATAGGCTACTCAAATTTCCACTTTCTAATAATAACTTCAATTTAGAGCTTAATACTCTCAAGCAAATTGCTTTCAATAATGCTTATATATTTCAATAATGGCCCAACATTATCCATAAGCTTCTAAATAGAGCTAAACTTAAAATTGCAGAAAAGCTTGCTTATTCATCGCAATGTTTGCTTCAACCGAATGCTACAAATAACATCAGATATTTCTCCTTTAGTTATATCAGCATCATTTCCAAAAAAATATCAAAACTTTTTACTTCTACAATTGAAGACATCAAAATTTCCTTTAAGTCACACAACCCTTTTAGTTCCTTTTTATTCAATATCAAAGAAAGGATGAACACCCTTGACAAAAGTGGTATTTATAAATTAAAATGCGATGATTGTGATGCCTCTTATGTAGGTAGAATCATTCGAAAGTTATCTACTAGAATTACAGAATATTTGAAAAAAACTAACTCTTCAAGTTTTGGTCAACATTTATTATCCAGTAAACATAATTTTAACATCAATAGTGGTTCCTCTATTTTACATGACATTAGTAGAAAGAAAAACTACTTGGAGTTGGATTTATTGGAAGATTTGGAAATTACAATGGAAACAAATAAAAACTCTCACTGTCTTAATACTCAAATTAATTTAAATTGTACTAAATTTAAACCTATTTTTAAAAACTTTATTGCAGCTTCACTTCGTAAGGGACCCAGCTCGGCTGTTTAGCGTTGCTGTTAGCCTAGCTCTCCATATCTCTTCGTAATTTAGATATACCATCTCCACAGTTGTATATTTCAACATCTCCCACTGTTGGTCAGTTGGTCTTGAGTAATGCTTTGACATGTTAATTTTATGGTTATCCCATTGACTGTGGTTTTAACTGAACTATTTCGATTATATCCTATTTATACACTCTGCTTTCAATTTTGATTTTTAATTCTTAGTATTTCAATTTCATAGTTCGATGTCTTTTTTTCTACAGTATTGATAGTGCTTGGTAGATATTTTGATTGTAGTCAACCACCCACTATCTAATAGATTGTTTAGTCTATTTCTTGCATTCATACTTTACGTCCACTTCAGTTACCGCTAAACTAACACCCTCATTATACCGACAGGTTTGAGTGTGAGATCTGGATTATGCAATCTACATAAAGTAATATATATAATTTTATATTTCATCAGTTGATTTCCTATAGTAGTGTCAGACCTTTGGTCATTGCTCAGTTTCATACAATTTTGAAATGTGCAGATCACATCAGCATGGTTGTGACTGCCCATCCAATTTGTCATATGTCCGATGTCACTTTAACATTTCCGTTAAGGAGCCATTCTCTCTCCGGATGCCACCCAATATGTAGCTTCGTCGATTTTTAATTATTTTGAAACTGTTTGTTCTTGTGTCATATTGTGTTAAGGTATTATTTAACGTTTATGACATTCTCCATATATTGTTGGATAGCCCAATTTTGACGAAGTAAGTCTAAAACGTTATATTACATGAATTTATTTATTAACCATCAACTTCGAGTTTTTTCGAAGTTAATTAATTTTTCTTCAATTGAAAAAACGTTTCTTGGCTTGTTTCAGATGCCCCTGAACATGCTCTAGGAGCGAAAGTACTTGAGAAAGATCTAATAAAAAAACTGTGCTCGATATCTGCCTTTTATTTGATTAAAATTTTAAAAAATTAGTTGTTTTTACGAAGGAATGTCTGCCTAGATGAATTGGCATGACGTGGATTCTTTTCTATCAATTCTATCGAACTGGTCTAGTTAGTGTAACTAGATATCAATACATATTGGGCTTGTTAGTTTTAAGAGATTTTCCCAAAAAATATATATATACGGAATTAATTAACAATGTACATTTTGACTCACCTATGAAATTGTCACGTCATGTCAATTTAATTATATACTAATTGTTTTTGTTTTATTTTTCCAGAGGAAAATTTGGTACAGTATACAGATGCAAAGAAAAATCGACCGGATTGTGTCTAGCAGCAAAATTCATCGGTTGTCCTAAAAAAGAAGATAGACGAAATGTGGAGAGAGAAATAGATATAATGCGATCTCTTCAACATCCAAGGTTAATTCAGATATACGATGCTTTTGAAAATGGAAAGATCATGACAGTGATTCTAGAATTGTAAGTAGTTTTTATTGATTTTTATATCATTCTCGTATTTTTGAATCGTGTTTATAGGTGTATTGGGAGTTTTCGTTGACATATCCAAAGATCTTTCTTGCAATTTTTCTCACAAAAACTTCTAATTTTTTTTATATTTTAGGTCACTACTTATATATTGCATCCAAACATAGTCTTTTAATTGTTTTACAGATTTTAATTTTCGATTTCCGGTATATAGATTTGAGCAGATAGCGAGTAATCAGCTGTGTTGTATTTCAATATCTCATCATTAAGCTTTATGTTCAAATTTCTAATACTATTCTGCTTAATGTATGCTTAATTACTTAACCAAGATTATCATTGGTAATTTTTGATATTATTAATTTGTTTTATTTTTTGACTATTTTGGACTTTCGGGTTATCCTTATTTCATTTGGCGATTGGTTCCCTGCTATTCTCAGAGATACGCTTTCTTACTTCTTCATATTCCCATATTTTTATTCCATTATATTTTCCTGTTTTTATTGCACTGTTTTATATTTTCTATCCAACATTTTGTTCTAATTCTCTCATTTCTTATTCCGTCTCTCAGCATTTTGGTTACTATATTTCCTAGATTTCCTGTTGCCTCCAATAGTCCTTGTGGACTGACTTCTGACTATTTTGTCGTCAGCTTCAATACGGTGCAGCCCAGTTTGAACACGAGACAATTAACTTGGGGACGGATCACTACAGGACCAATGCGACCATTTAGTGGTAATAATGTCAGCAATAATCTCCTGTAGTGATCCTTTACAAAATTTTCTCCTGTTCTAACTTAGCTGCACCGCACTGACGAGGACCAAATAATCAAAAATACGTACACACAACCAAACTTAAGGTACGTTTAGATCTGATATTTATTTCATGCAGTTGGTGTCAGACGTACTAGTAGGAGGGCTGGTAGACATTTTTGGGTAGGTACTTGAGGCATTCTGAAAATTTTTTAGATTTCTCAGTGGGTAACTAGTACAATGACGAAAAAACAAACATGGCGGCATTGCCAAAAGCCGTCATATCTCCGTTGTTATTGGTCCGATTGGAGCGTGTGATGCGTTAAATGAGAAGGCAGGGGATAGCGATTATATTAAGATGAAAAATATCAAACAAGCCGACTACCAAAAGCGCACTACACAACATCTTCGTTATTAAGAACGTATAGTGAAATACAAGATATCAGATTTCACTATGAATGAAAACAGTTTTATGTGTACATTAAAAAATGCACAATGTAAAAAGACTAATATTTATTTTAATATAATTATATATCCCCTGCCCTATCATTTAATGCATTACAGATTCCATTCGAACCAATAACAACAAAGATATGACGTAATTCCCTTTTGGCAAGATCCCCATGTTTGTTGTTTCCTTTATTGTACTGGTAATCCTCTCCCTTTTCCAAGGAGTCCTCATAAGTCACTATCCATCAAGCTGTTTTTGAGCTGTGCGAGTTTGCGACCAATTTGCATAGCGCTGACGGTCGCAAAAATCTGTCGCGTATTCAATGCTTTTTCCCATTCAAAAAGTGCACATCGTCGCTAAAGAAGGTTTCACTTCAAAAAAATTACAAGTTGCCTCAAACATATTTTTTGTAATAAAAATGTTTCTTCTTTTTTAATTTAGGGGTTGTTAAATGACTTCTACCCTCCAGCCAATTCTGCATTTCTGCAGGATATTAATTAGTTTTAGGATATACGGAAGAGGTTTCTAAAAAATTTTCAGAATGCCTCAAATACCTGCCCAAAAATGTCTACCAGCTCTGCTACTAGTATGTCTGACACAAATTTCATGCACTAGCCAGATCTAAACGTACCTTTATATGGAATTACCATGTATTTCAAACCAATATTTATTTCTCTTGAAAAAAACCTATAAACCAATCAGATAACACGCCTAGGTACGTTATAGATTATTCGCTTCAGTTGTAAATTAAACTAAAATAAATAAACTTACTTATGCATTCAAAAACGAAAATATGCCTTATGTGGGGTTAACGCATGTGCAACGGGGAAAGATTATTGGTATTGTGGAGCAAGGAATATCTCAGAGCGACATAGCGGCAGGGATAGGACGGGGCGTTGTGTCAAAAAATTATGCAAGGTATCAGTAATGTTTAAGAATAGACTAAGACGAAGTCGTAAAAAAGTAACGAGGTTATGGTTCAAGTAGCTAGAAGAGACCCAAAAATTTCTTAACCACAGCTCCGAAGTAACTTTTAGAAGCTACAGGTGTAAATATTTCAGTTGAAACGATAAGAAAAAACTTCGTACTCTAGGACTATACAACAGTAGACAGCTATGGGTTTCCGAGTTATCAAGAGAGCTCAAGATTGATCGCCTAAATTGGTGTCTTTAACACCATAACTGGAACATTGGAAATTACCAAAATGTGCTATTTTCAGACCAAACCAGGATTTGTGAAAAATCAGATGGTTGACGATTTCGTGTACTTAGGAGGTGAAAAAAACAAGCAAAAACGGAAATTGCCAGATCTGTTTACAAATATAAAGGAGGAACTGTCATGTTCTGAGGAAACATTATGATCAGTAAAAAAACTCCTTTAATTTCCATTCAACCAAATTTAACAGCTCGTAGGTATCTTCATTTGGTTCTAAAACCTGTACTTAGGCTCTGGAGAGGTGCAATGGGAGAAAATTTAATTTTCATGCATGATAATGCTCCTCCACATAAAAGCAGAGCGACTACAGACTTCCTTGAAGCAGAAGATATTACTGTTATGGAGTGACGTGCTTGCTCACCCAACCTTTATCGTATAGAGTAATTGTAGGATATGCTTAAAAGAAGAATTATAGCTCACCAGAAGAATCCACAAAACAATACACAGCTATTACAAGCTGCTCTTGAGGAATGGAACAACCTACCACAACAAAATATTGACAATTTGTTTAGGAGCATGTCCACGCGAATATAAGCTTGCATAAGGGCTAGCGGTTGTTACACTGACTATTAAAAAAACATAAATAAATAAAAACAATAAAATTTAGTATGTACTTGGAATTCCTGACTATGTCATACAGTTAAGCAGCTTTCTTTCGCTTCACTATTTGCAGCAGTTCTCTTTCTCTCCCTATACGACGTAATACTTCGGCGTAGGTTATATATGATCCGTCCAGGGAATTTTAACGATTCTCCTGAACATCCACATTTTGAAAGCCTTAAAGCGATTCTTGACGCTTATTGTCCAAGTCTCTACCCTATGGTTTTACCCTTTTTGTCTCTACCCTTTTTTTGTTAAGCAGAGTTCTCATATTTATGAGTTACAGCAGTATAACTGTTCATAATGGGTTTAAAACTCATTTATATTTCTTCTTCTTCTTCAAGTACCATCTCCGCGGCGGAGGTCGGCAATCATCACAGCTATTCGGACTTTTGAGACGGCTGCTCTGAAAAGTTCATTTGATGTACATCCGTACCACTCTCTTAGGTTGCGCAGCCATGACATTCTACGCCTCCTTATGCTTCTCTTGCCTTGGATCTTTCCCTGCATAATCAGTTGGAGCAAGGTGTATTTCTCTCCACGTGTAATATGTCCGAGATATTCTAACTTTCTTGTTTTTATTGAATTTAAAATTTCCATTTCTTTGTTCATCCTTCCGTACATCTGTTCATCTGTTTGTTTCCATAGATTGTTTTATTTTATCATTTGGTTCATGAGGTTTAGAAAATGATGATGTGTTTTCGGTTAAAACTAAAAGGGTAAGTGAATTAAAAGACATAGCCGTTAAGAAGTATTACCATGACTTATGGGTAAAGGAATGGATATATTTTCCAAAAGTTTAATGAACGATTATCTTCTAAAACTCAAAACATGGTTGTATTCGCTTTCAGACATAACTTCTCGTAAAAAAAGTCATTTTGGACTCGGCGTGGATACCAAGTTTTTGTAGTTCTTGTTCAATTGTTTTATTCGAGAGTGTCGGGCATGCATTAGATATTATAAATCTCTGGACTGGAGTAATAAGTCTTTTGAGTTCGGCGTGACATCCACTTATTTCATTATATTTGTAACCATAAAGTAGTGAATCAACGGTGTTTTTGGATAAAAGGTATATGCAAATCCTATTAATAATTATTTTGGCGAAAATCACATTAATTGGGCTAACTAGTGATCCGACAGTTACAACGTAATCATGAATTTTTGTACCTTTAATGCTGGAGATGGCTATGGCTTTTTCTTTTGTAGGATGTTTAAAATAATTTACAGTACCTGAGTAAGTTCGTTTAGTGGAGTTGTGAGTAGAATTGTTGTTTGCCGGCTCTGTCATCTGTAGAGTAGGGAGGGCGAGTTAAGTTCCACGGCACTTAGGCCACAATTGACCCACTGTGAATCCTCCCAGGGAGCTGTCGTCCTTAGCTCATTGTCCATCCTGCCATTTCTAGGTAAGTGGACAAGTTACCAGGGGACATCTCCCTTATGTGTGCAGGTGTGGACCAGGACTCTCCGAACGCATACTCTCCTAGTAACGATAACTCTGGGCATTCACACAGGACATGCTCTACAGTTTCGTCTTCTCGTTCACACTTCCTACATAGAGGTGTGTCTGCTAGCCCCAGTGTGTGGAGGTGTTTGCTTGGTTGACAATGACCAGTTAAAAAACCAACTGCCAAACGTAGAGTTTTCCTGGTCATTCCCAAGTACTTCTTAGATGTTGACTTTTCAAGGTTACTTAGTATTATCCTGGCAAGTTTACATCCTTGCCCTTCTTCCCATCTTTTTACGGTTTGCGTATGGGAATTACATTTGCCAATTTCCGCGATTGTTGTAGTTCACCAACCAAAAAGATCCCCAGGTCCTAAGAGTCTTAGGCCTGCCGCCTTCCTAGCCAATTGGTTAGCAATGTAGTTGCCTTTATTCCTATTGTGTCCTTTAACCCACCTCAGGATTATGGTATTACCATCCGAAGCTTGAGTTAGTGACTCGTGACACTCCATGACTAACTCTGATGTGACACGTGGTCTATTCAAGTTAGTAGCGCTTGTCTGCTATATGTTCAGATCATTATAGTTTTTTCAGCTATACCTTTTTGGGTTATCTCTTTTGCGGCTATGGCGCCGGCTCAAAAAGATTTGGATCTTTGGTTAAATTCCAAACGGGAATTTTACTTATCTCTTTAGGTATTGTTTGTAGGTTACTTTTGTCGTTATTACAAAAATATTATCTACTCACTCAGGATAAATTTGTCAACACTTTTAAAACGATAATATTTTATAAAATATGTTATTAAACAGCTGATAATGTGGTAAACTTTATCGCTATCAGTGCCTAATTTCGTCATTAAATCTTTATTTTACTGAAGGAATTACTTCTTATATTCTGGCATTGAAATTCTCCATTAATACAAACAGTTCATTTTTTTAAACTTATTTTTGGCTTTGTTGCTCATATAATTCCTCTTTATACTTTGCTGGTTTGCAATCTTCTGATATGTTTTAGATTTTTTTGCCGTCAAAAGTATTTTTTGAGATATGTACCAACAGTCTTTAATTTGATTTTTATATTTCATGCTTCAGGTAAAACAATCCCTAAAACAAAAATCGAAGTTTAAAATAAAGTATATTATTTACTATTTTACAATTTTGGTTAATATTAATTATACAAGTTCTTTTTTGAATAGATATCCTGTAAATCACTGTAAATGCTTGTGTAAAGATTTTCCAACAATACCATAGGCCATTTAATAATTGAGTTTTCAAAACGAGTTCGGTTTACGTTTAAATTCTGTTGTCAATATCGTCGTAGATTCCGAAAAATTCCTGCGTCTCGGTATATTATCACAACAAATATTTAGGCCAGTGCAGTTTACGTCAAAATTTAACCTGCATACGCTCATCACGACCGAGGAGAGAGAGCTCTTTTTCTCTGAGTTTTATGAAACCCATGCATGTTTATCGTATTTTCAGATGAGTAAAAATAACGCCTGCGAAGCCGAGAGTGTCTACTCAGCCAAGAAATAAATTTTACAGAGTGATCCTTAGTTCAGCATCGTCGGATTATACTTTTTTGATGTTTATTCGTGTTTAATCAATTATCTAAAAACTTTTGACACGGTATAACATGGATAAGCTAATGGAAATTCTCAATATGGGACTGTACAGGATATATACTCGAATGATTGCTAACTAGTATCGAAACCAATTTTCTTCCATTAAATTGATAGAAAACATGAGAAGATAATATCAAGTATTTTAAACGGACGGGTTGTGTAGTTTCGCTGTTGCTGTTCAATATACGCCCCTAATTTGTTAGTAGCGAAATCATCGATGGCTTACACATCGGTGTCCTAATGGAGCTACAAAAAACAACCGAAGAGATGCGGACGACTCTTTTGCCATCGGTATGGATGATTTATTGAGATTTTGAAATGTAGAATAACAGTAAAATTTATGGTGTTGGAAAGAATCATAACCCTATTTATCCTTATGCTAGTATGCTCATACTCATCAAATAATGTAATGAAATACTAATAATTTATCTTACTCTGTCGGATAGCTATTTAAATGAACACTAGTACAACATTCAAGATATAAAATACACAATTGAGCAAGTGAGAAAAGTTAAATTGTTGGGTTGAAGAAAATTTCAACAAGACTGTTTGTGAAAATATCCCTGCGTATGGAGTAATATACCTTTAACATTATCTTACACGCTATGGAGGTTTGGATTCATTAAATGACGTTGTGTGTAAAAGACTGAAAACTTTTATTAAAATGTGGAAATATATGAAAATGTTATATTTTCAAAGTATGGTCATATTTACGCTCCAACTTTACTCTGTTACTCCAAGTCACATTCCAATTAAGACAATCATCTGTCAAACTGAATAAACCATCTCCAGTTTACCTTCCGAAGATGCTAAGAGACATCGCTAGAGATCTTAGAAACTCAAAACCTCCTTCTCCGAACTTATCCGACGAAAGAACTTCAGTCAAATCCAAATCTAGTCATTCTTCCCGCCGATAAAGGAAATGCCATCTTTTAAACACTTCTTCTTGCATTAACAAACCCTCATATCTCATTAATACTCCAGACTAAATACCAATACTAATAATCCAATAAGCTGTCTAGAGAGAACTTGACATTACTCGTGTCTAATTCCTCGTAAAAAGTCTTCTAGAACACTTCGAATATATGGCCTACCAAAAATTTACAAACCCAATATTTCTATACGTCCCATTGTCAGTACATACAACTGCCCTACACAACCGTTGGTCAAGTACTTGGTCAAAACTCTACAATCTCTCGCCGAAAATGCTTCATCCTTCGTCAAAAATTCTTTTCATTTTATCTTACTTCTTAAACAATACCCTATCTCACCATCAGACATTCTAGTAAGTTTCAATATCGTTTCACTCTTTACAAACATCCCCATAGATGAAACTATAAACATTCTGAAAACTAAATACAGTATCCAGCAAGACCACTTAGGTCTCATTAATGCCACAATGGGCTCCTGACTATCTCCAGTAATTGCCAATATCTTTATGGAAGACTTCAAGATCCGAGCACTATACACATCATTGCTCAAACCCACATGTTGGCTACGACATGTTGACGATACAGTCGTCATTTGACCCCTCGGCAGGAAGGATTTGGTGTCTTTTCAGACCCATCTGAATGGTATATATCCTAGTATCCAGTTCACGATGGAGGTGGAAACTGATTCATCCCTACCGTTTCTCGACGTTATCATAAAGAAAAACCAATCCCAACGTTTTCATCACTCTGTTTATTGGAAATCCACCCATACCAATCGTTGCATGCCAACTCTCATTATCCACCTTTACAAATTAATTCAGTCAATAATATCTTGTCTCCAGATGAATACGCCTTTGCGATGATGAAAGTAGATCCGCTAAGCTATCTATGTTTAAAACAAGCCCTCATCCAAAACGGTTACCGCTAAAATCACATCAATAGGAGCATCCACAGACATTAATCTCCTACTCAATCTTAAACCAAAGACTTAGACCCTCATTATACGAATGCTTTTTTTCTTACATCATAAGTGTTACTTACAAAATCGACAAAATTCTTAAATCAAGAGAAATAAAGACAATACCCTCCACAAACACTATCATCTTTTGTCCGATCAATCAAAGACAACATTTCAAATAAATATTACTGAGTTTATTAAATTCTTTGTGCAAATTGCCTCCTATTTTATATAGGCCAAACAAATCATAGAATCCAAAGTAGGATTTATAAACATTCCATTTCTGTTCGGAATTCAGATTCAATTTTAACTCTTGGTTAACACCATCTTCATACAGGTCACAAAATTTATTTTTAAAACTCCAGAACCATAGCTCCATCCACTTCTATAAACCAAGAATTATCTAAGAAGCCATAGAAATTTAAAAAAGGTTAAATTGTCTTAATCAAAGAGATGACGGCATCTGGTTACCTTCGACATGGAGACCTCTCATAAAGAAAATATCGTCCGCTCGACCATAGAAACTTTTTAATTCCCTGGTTTGTCAGTCTATTTTAAATCAAACGTTTAAATATTGCTTAAACGCTTCGGCTATTTGCCATTTTCGATAAGCACTTAAATTATTTAAACAGTACACAATTTACAATTGTATTTTATATCTGCACTTCTTAAAACTTTAACATGGAATAAAAAAAAAGTGACTGTGACTGATTATGTCATTCGAGTATATTTTTATGATTTTTATGATTTTTATCAACAGCTGCATCAACAGATCAGATTCATGCATATTTGTATAAAATAATAATTGCTTATTTGATGTGTTTGTATGAGAAACAAATGTATATTATGAACAGCAGAAGGTGGAAGTTCAAAGACCAAGCGCACGTGTTCAGCGATTGAAGAACACGGATCGCCCGGAAAATCAGTTGGTCAACGAACAAACTATAGGTATCACAATTTTATAAAAATATGATACATGTTATGCTTTAAAATAGTTACCTTTAAGATATTTAAATCTTCTGTGGACCAAAAAATAAAGCCAATCACGAACACTCAATACCATACTTTTGAAACTCACAGAGAATTTATTGAACCAAGGATCCAGAGTTGTCGTGTATAATTACTACACATCTGTCGAGTTGGTGTCTAAACTAATAAAGAATTTATATTCTGAGTACTTTACAAAGCTCTCTAAGGAATAATTCGATAAATTAAATTTAGAAAAAAATAAAACAAGGAGTTTAATTAACATTACCAACGGAGTATAAATGCTATATTTGTAGAGATATGTATGAGGAAACAGAAGAGCTATGAGCTGTTTTCATCTTTTTCAATCCAGCTAAAGTTCAAAATTAAATTTTGAGAAGAAGTGATAAAATATAAGGCACCCAGTTTTAGATAACAACAAAGAAACGGGCCATATTTTTTAAAACAGAAAAAAGAGAGATCCTGTAGCCTATTTTACGCAAAATTTTTTGCAAAATTAGTTAGTTGTTATAGCTTCTAATTTAAATTTATAATTTTTGGACATTCATTACATTTTTTTGTCATTTGAAGAGTCAAATCATATTTACTGCGAACTGACTGTCGTATCATTTACATAAAAATGTCGCATCAACGTTAAGCGACGCGTCTGTGAGCATCTTCTGAGCCCTCGGACCGGGACCACATAGATTCCCCACGGCCCGTATGGATCAAAACATTTAAACAGCCTGGGAATTACATTGATGTGTCATCTCCATCTCGCATTAGGTATTAAAACATAAAATGTCACAAGAACCGTCCAAATCAACTGTTATCATCATTGTTCTACCTGTTCTATAAACTATTTATTAGAATTAATGGCTATTTGATTGGAATTTTAATTTACTAAATCGATACGTCTCTATTTGTAGATAGAAAATAAACTTTTTAAGGCCAGTGGTGATTAGTCACTTCGGAATTTTTGTAATTTTTCAGAATCGAAGGCGGTGAGTTGTTTGAGAGGGTCATCGACGACGATTTCATATTGACTGAGAAAAGCTGCACGGTTTTCATGAGGCAAATATGCGAAGGCGTCGATTTCATACACAAACAGAGGATATTACATTTAGACATGAAGGTAAGTGCCTTAAACTTGGCTTGGGAATGTTTATACAAAAGTTTCAGATAGAAAAGTTTTGAATGTACATTTGAAACATATTTTTTCATACGTTTAGTTTATTAGTTCAAATAAATGATGCAATTCATTCTGTTTATTCCTAAAAGATTTGTAACAATATTTTAAGTTCGGGAAACATAAAATAAGAATAAAAAAATCCTTTTTAACATCAATCCACAAAGAAAAAGATGTCACAACATAGATAGCAACGGAGGCATTACAGTAATAACAACATATTATACGCACATACATACAGGGTGTCCAAAAACTCTCCTGACAAAGACCAGAGATTCCTCAGATAATTTTAAGACAATTTAACTCAATACACCTAGTCCGAAAATGCTTCCTAAGGGAGCTAGAACTCTTTGAAGATAGCGCCTTGTAATTAGTTTTTTTAGTACCTCCAGAACGCTTCTATTTAGAAAAACGAAAACTGGTACGATTATTTATCCTCCAGAGTTAAATCGATTCCATTAATTGCGAATTTCTAGTACCGATCATAGGCGTCCGTTTTGAGTAGGTTGACGGTTATTTTAACTTTTTAAGTCTTAAAAGGACGCGATATTAAATGTAGGGCTTTTATTGATGATGAAGAAGGCGAAGATATAGAAGATGCGCTTCTTCTCAACATCTTGCACGACTATACGGCCGCTTTAATTTAGATACCATGTCTGTTATACAATGTAAAAATCTTTTTCGCTTTTGGATTAAATACCACCTTTCTGGATGGTCGTAAGGGTTCTGGCCTACGACTTCCTTCAACAAGAACAAATCATCTTCATTGCTGAAGTGAAGTCGTTTTCTACTGCTTTTCATTATTTATAAAAATCAAAACGAATATACTTAACCACAAATGTAAAAAAACACGTGCCACGTGTGCTTATGAAATGTGGATGTAGATTGTTGAATGTTGATATTTTGGTAATCGGGTTATCGGGTAAGATCCCTTTGTGTATTTGGTTACTTTCGGCTCGATAGGGATGCGTATGAACGTAACATACCAGCCCGTTACGTTAGGTAGTACGTATCTAGATACGTTAGTTTAACCCTTAATGCGCATGCTTATATGTCAAAAAGATACGTTACGTATACGTATTTGCTTACACAAAAACTTTCTATTAAAGATTTTTTTCAGATAAATTTTGTTTTACGACAAAGCTACATTCACAATAAATGGAATTTTTAATGTGCATAATGCACAATATTCGTACATTTGTGACAATCCGTACGTTGTTCAAGAATTTAAGCATCAGCATAGGTTTAGCATAAACGTCTGGATATGAGTAGTTAACGATTATCTACTTGGGCCTGTGGAATTGCCGGCTTGTTTAAATGGTGCTGATTACTTACATTTTCTGCAAAAGTTTTACCTGATTCGTTAGATGATGTGCTTTTAAATATTCTGCATAACTTGTGGTTTCTGCATGACTACTGTCCGGCCCACTTTAGCAGGAGTGTACGAGAGTTTCTTGATAATAACTACGAAGACCACTGGATTGGAAGAGGCTGTCCAGTTGCTTGGCCAGCAAGGTCGTCGTATTTAAATTCTTGCGATGATTGTGCTTATTCCGTTTCGTTACAAAATTGTGCACAGCTCTGGCTAAGGATACAAGATACTTGCAACGAATTTAGAAATAACTTTGGAAATTTTGCAGTAATTCGGCGTTCTCTAAGCAAAAAGGCTAATTTAAGCATAGAGACTAATGGTCATCAACATCGAGTTTTGTAACTATCTACTTTTGATACTTGTTTTTTTTGTGTTAGTTAGGTACTTATTAATTTAACTTTCCTGACGAAAAAACGAAAAATTTTTAAATCGATTTTTCTAGAAAACGGTGTATCATACCGACTTAAAGTAAGAGTATCTTTTAATACTAAAATGCTTGAAAATTTAATAGTCTAGTTCTAGTATAACGAATGCTTAAAAGATAAAGACAAAAAAGTTATGCGGTAAAATAACCGTTAACCTACCCAAAACGGACGCCTATGACCGGTACTAGAAATTCGGTTTTCATTTTTCTAAGTAAAAGCCTTTTGGAGGTATTTTAAATAATACTAATTACAAGGCGCCATCTTCAAAGAGCTCTAGCTCCTTTAGGAAGCATTTTCGGACGAATTCGGTGAATTGGGTTAAATTGTCTTAAAATTATCTGAGGAATCTTTGGTCTTCGTTTGTCAGGAAAGTTTCTGGACACCACGTATAGGCAATAAGAGGCGGAAAAATATAAGCGGTTACTTAACAGGATGATCGTGTATGGATAACACGGTGCTGTCTAGATTTTGATGTCTAAGAATAAAAGTGTTTTTCTAAAGTATTTTTGGTCGCTGAATCCAAATCCGTTGAGATTTTTTTCCTATCACGTACAGTTTTTTTTGCTACACAGATGGCACAAATAGGCACTACATCTAAAAATTTGACCGAGGGTTTTATAATGTGGTGACGAAATTGTAGGGACTTGTTCAAAAATGAAAATATAAATGAGTGTAAAAAGTAATTATTTCGAAGTATTGATAAAGTATGTACCTACCTAGTCGACAGCAAAGATTATCTGAGATAATCTCATGATAACAAAGAAATTAATGCATCATTCGTTATTTACACCACACTTGTGTACGATCGACTATCATCTCTACCTAACCTAAAAAGCTGCCTCGACGGTAATAGATTTTTATCTAATTTCGAGAATAATACTGTTTCAAATAGCTATTTCGAGTACTTGCATTCGTGTACTTACACGTAAAATAAATCTATTGCTAATTTGTAATATTACTCTAGTCGTCAGAGAGTTGAGTCCTAAACCTTCTACGAACAAGCTGAATTTTGCCGAGAATATTAATTTTGGGATCCCAAAAAAGATGCAAGAAAGTTTACCACTTTTATCCCTGGGCTTGCCCCTAAAACCCCCTCGTAGGGGAGTAAAAACGCAAAAAAATCTATTTACCAAGAATCTGTATTCCGCGACAAAAAATGTTTCAAATAAAAAATGTAGCTAAGATAATTTTAAACAAAAATGTTTTTAGCACTTTTTGCGCAGAATGAACTGTTCTATCAGAAAAAATACTTGAAGCGACCGTCGATTTCAATGTAACTCAATGTTCAAGAAAATTTGTATCAGAACGACGGTAAAATTCGATATCTTTTCATCCAAGTATCCTATCGACAAAAATCAAGATACGTTTTAAAGGTAAAAAGTGCAGCTTTTCTATGCAGCTTCCGTATTTTGCCGAGAATAAACTCACTTCTTATAAAAGTGTCAATTAAATTGATCGCTTACATTGACCAGTCGTAGTAAAATTTTCGTTTTTAGACATGTCTTTAAAACCTATGACATGAAATTTCAATTTTGAGTTGTGACCACAAATATGAGGCATTTAAATATGAATAAAAAACGCATAATTTAATGTTTTACATTACAAACCAGGTCTCACAGCCATATAGTAATAGAGACCACACATAACACTTTAGTGTTCTCAATCTTATTGCGACTGATAGCTTTTGGTTACAGAGCATTTTACGCATGTGCGGAATACGTGCCGAATGCTAAGAATGAGCTGGACCTGCAGAATTACGAATGAAGAAGTACTCAGAGCAATGAACACATGCCCTCATCTGGTCAATACTATCAAAATTAGAAAGACGTCATATCTAGGACACATAATACGCCATAGGGAATTTGAGCAGCTCCAGGTAATATTAAAAGGCAAGATTGAAGGTAAAAGGGGCATAGGACGAAAGAAAAAACCTTGGCTACGAAACATCAGAGATTGGACCCAGACAAGAGGAAATGAATTAATTCATCAAACCCAGAACATAGAGAAATTTGCCATATTGATCGCCAACCTCAACAAGCCACTTAGGAGGAGAAGGACATTACAAACGATCACACGTCACAAGAAATGCCACCAAGAAGACGATTTTAAGTATAGTTTATTGCACATGTTTGGTTCTTTTAAAAAACGTACTAGGCTAATAGAAAAAAGTTTTAAACGTTCTAGATTGTTTATTATTTAAAAAGTTTAAATCCAGCGTTTTTTAAGCAAATTTTAAATGCCTCACATTTGTTTCCAAAACTCAAAACTAAAATTGTATGCTATAAGTTTTGAAGGTTAGGCTCTAGTAATCGAAACTTTATAGTGGCTGGTCAATGAAAGGGAAATATTGTATGGATCTCATGAGAATCATAAAAAGTGGCAAAAATCGCGCCACATTTATTTATTTAACACCTTTATAAAATCTGAGTTTATTTGCGGCAAAATTCAAAAATTGCATACTAAAGCTGAACTCTTTATCCTATTTTGTCGATAGGTCATTTTAATCAAAAGATATCGAATTTTTATCGTCGAGCTGATACAAATTTTATTGAACATTGATTTCGCGACATTCAAAATCGACGGTCGCTTCAAACGTTTTTTATGGGAGAACGGTTCATTTTACACAAAAATTGCTTATAAACATTTTTGTTTAAAATTATCCCAGCTACATTTTTTATTAAAAACATTTTTTTTTTCAGCTTACAGATTCTTGCTAAATCAATTTTTTGTGTTCTTATCCCACTACGAGGGGGGGTTTTAGAGGGAAGCCCGGAGGTAAAAGTAGCAAACTTTTTCTCACCTTTTTTGAAGGCTCAAAATTAATATTCTCGTATACGTAGTATACGTAGATGTCGAGAAATTCTCGTATAAATTCACAAATTTCATGGTTCATTATTTACACTTTATAAAATCAGCAACACTTACTTCTACACATCCTCTTTAATTTTATCGCCAATAAAACTGATTAAATCGCTTTCAGCCGGAAAATATCCTTTGTCTGACAAAAACCGGAAACAGGATTAAGATAATCGACTTCGGCCTAGCCAGGAAGTTTGATCCCAACAAGAAACTTCAAGTTTTATTCGGCACTCCAGAGTTTGTAGCTCCCGAAGTTGTGAACTTCGATGAAATCGGATACGGAACCGACATGTGGTCAGTAGGAGTTATCTGCTATGTACTGTAAGTATGAGTTTATATTAAATAATCAGAAAGTTTATATTATGAAGTTTTGTTTTGGGTTAAGAATATTTTAGATATTTTCGATACTGGCTTTATACATTACCATGGCGCCCCCTAGCGACCGCAACATTCAGGACTCCAGAATTTAATGCTTTATTAAAAATGGATTTATTTTAATAAGTTCTATTAAAAAAGTTTAATATAAAATTGGATATTAAAGTATTATACTTATATGTACAATAAACATAATCGTTACGTAAGATATGTATCAAATGAAAGTCCTTAATTAGCGGTGTATTTTACAGCTTTGCAAGTTATAGGTTGTCGATATATAAAAAAACACTAACCTTAAAAATAACATAATGCGAATATACCTATATTTATTTCCTATTTTCCTGTCAATTTCATAATAATGGATTTATTTTAGAAACAATCTTAACCAACCTTTGAAAGGAGACGGCGCAATAAGAAGAAGAACCAAGATTATTTTCAGATTGTGGTAGGCATGATGATCGAAATATGAGATAAATATGGGTTAAAACTTACACTTGCAGATTGTGGTAGGCATGATGACCGAAATATGAGATAAATATGGGTTAAAACTTACAATTCGAAGTAAAAATTTATGGTTGTCAGCAAGATGGAATAGAACGAAATAAAATATAACGTCATTACCTATTCAGGACTTATACAAACATTACCATATCATCGAATTATACATGGAATATAAAAGAATTTAAAAAAATAATCAAAACGTACAAGTGTTAATATTTCGGCCCTATAATGAGAAATCCAGAGAAGTAGGTATAATCTTTTACACCTCATTCTAATGTAAGAATGTCGGAAGAAGAGATTCAGATAGAAAAACAACATGCTCGTCTCAAAACCTCCGAGAATGGGACTATGAGACAAGTCATTCGGATTAAGAAGAGAACGTACCAACTTGTCCCGAGAAAACGCAATTGATCTGAACAAGGTTTTCACAAAATAATCAATTTTCTGCTTGTACACTTGTTTTTATAATAAAAAAATTATTCTTGAAATTGGTAATAATATGATTTTAAAATGTGTTAATTGTGTATTAAACTTAATAATTTTACAAAGACACCTGATATATTTCGTCAGTGGGTGTCACTATGATGACGTAGATTGCCTTTAAATATATTTTCATCTTTTTTAAAAATGCTTAACACCAAGCTGAAGTAGTGTTTATTTTTTTACGGATTGTTTTTGTTTGGCTGGCCAAAATATTCAATTGAGAAAAATATTAGTCGAGTTATTATTGGAAAAGTATAACAATTCCACGAAATGCGAAGCTGTTGTTAGTCCAGCTAAAATTCAGCCAGTGAATCAGAAACATATGTACTATTTCTTACAGCTAGTCTTAAATAAACTACTGGGCAAAAATTAACGCATCATTTTTAGTGACAAAGTTCATAAAAAAACATATAGTTGGTCCGCTCTTTCTTTGCACATTTATGATATAATTAACGATTTTTTTTTCTTTTAACTTTCTTTTCTATTCTTAGAATCTAAAACCATGAAATTTAGTAGCTTGTCCATTAAAAATACGGTGAATAAACAACCACACAGCAATATTTTGGAGAACAATGATTGATACTGGAAATGACAGCGTTCATTTTTATAACTAATTTTCGTATTATTAAAATTTTAAATCCATTTTGGTACGTTAAAGCTATATTATTTTTTAATAATTATTATTTATATTTAAAATAACAACCAACCGTTAACTTATTGTTCGATTTCGTGCGACATCAATATCAATACCGTTACAAATCTTCGTGAGTTTTTGCCACGTTTACTATTGCATTCCATGTTTGTTGTTGTTCTGTGCCACTTTATCCCATTGGCTCATTTCCTGCAGATCCTCTCTGACTGCATCTTTCTCTCTTGCATCTTCGTTTATAAGGCGATTTTTATTACTGCCCATCACATGTCGTGCCCTCACTAGATTTTACTTTCCTAAGACAGACTCTAACTCGTTGTTTTGTCTGTGTCTCCATATTACTCGAAGGATTTTGCGTTCCCGTACCAGTTACTTCTTTTTTGTTAGCTATTTTAAGGAAGAATATGCCCTTAAACATTTAAATACCAACAAGAGCCGTGAACTTGGCGACGACGACGTTTACCCTGAAATATTCAAATTGATAGAAAATGATAATCTTGATATGCTAAAAATTTTGTTTAATACAATTTACAATACTACAGAAATACCAGAAGAATGGTTAGATTCTGTCTTTATTCCTTTATCAAAACAAGCTAACTCCAGGCGTTGTGCAGATGCCTATGAACCAAGTACTTCAAATTCTACTAAAAATAGTTCACAACAGATTATAAAAAATATGTGAAAAAGAAGTGGGATACGACCAATTTGGATTAAGAGCTGGAATAAGGGACAACAGACAGCTTGGTTTTCTTAACAAGTACTGTTGCAGAAGTGCTACGATCAACAAAAGAATGTTTTCCTATGCTTTGGCGATTTCGAAAAGGCAGTTGATGTTAAGTTCTTTACAGAACATTAACTTAGATGATAAAGACCTCAGAATCATAAGAAATTTATATTGGAGGCAAAGTACCAAGGTTAGGATCGACGATAAAACTCCTAGAAATATTAGTGTAAGTAAACGAGTAAGGCAGGTTTATGTATGCCCTATAACATATATTTGGAACTGCTATTTAAAATGCTATTGTGTAACTTGCCATCTCTTATAGTCTTTTCTTACGCTATATTTAAGAATAGAGCGTCTTCCTGCCGTAATCCCGCATATATTTCAAAGGCTTGTGACAGATCGCCTTGTATTTGTACTCTACAAATCACTTTACTCATAGTTGGTTTTACAATTCTTATTGATTTAAATAGAATTAATTAGAACAGGTAAGCCATTACGAATACCTTGACTCTTAGATTAACTATAAGCTTGACTCAGAACAAAAAATTAAAGCGGGAATTGCTCAAGCTAGAAATAATGTGGTTTACTCTGAAACTCCACTGTTTAAAGAGGAAGTAATGACAAATTGTGAAGAAAAGGTGAAAGAAATTTTACCATATAGAATACAACAAACACAACAGGCATACAACCACTATAAACAAATGAACATGAACAGAAATTAAACGAATACTTTAGTTAGACAAATAAAAAGGGAACACTGGAAGAGCTTTTCGAAACAGATGGAATACGACTTCTACGAAACACAGAAAGAAATATGGAGAATGATTAGAGGGCAAAGAAAAGAAAAGCACAAACTAATAAAAACGAAACCCATTTAGAAGGGGACATGGGCAGACTACTTTCGATCCCTATTTGCTAAATGTGACGATAATGAACCACCAATACCAGAGGTAACGGCAAACTAAGAAATACATATTGAGGAGGAAGAGGTTGTAGAAAGCATTAAGGAAATTAAAAAACATAAAACCAGCAGGAGAGGACAGAATACCGAATAAACTCATAAAGTACAGAGTACCTTCTTCTTCTTGCAGTACCGTCTCCTATCGGAGTTGGCTACCATCACAGCAATCTTTACTTTGTTGGCTGCAGCTCTGAACAACTGTATTGAACTGCACTCATACCACTCCCTTAAATTTCGCAACCAGAAAATCCTCCTACGTCCCACATTTCTCTTTCCCGAGATTTTTCCTTGGATTATGAGTCTAAGCAGAGAGTACTTTTCTCCTGCTGGCCCAGGAGAAAATGTGGCCCAGATATTCCAGTTTTTTCGTTTGTATGGTTTTATGACCTCGCATTCCTTGCCCATCTTCAGCAGAACATCTTGAGAACATGGTATTTTCCACATTCTCCTGTAACAACACATCTCGAATGACTCAATGTTTTTGATTTTTATCTTTTTCAGTGTCCAGGCTTCCATGCCGTATAGCAGAACGGAGAAAACATAGCACCTTAACATTCTCGTTCTTAAGTTTATATTTATGTCCCGGCTGCATAGGAACTTTTTCATTTTGACAAACGATTGTCTCGCTATCTCTATTCGCCTCTTGATTTCTCTTGTCTGGTCATTAGTATCAGTGAAGTAAACCCCTAAATATTTGTAGGACGTAACTCCTTCAACTGGCTGATTATTTGTGGTTAAATTCACATTGGTGTATAGCTTCTTTGTTACAATCATGAATTTAGTCTTTTTGATGTTCAGTTTTAGACCATACTTTTTGGTATGGGTGTTTATGTTTTCCATCAAAAACTGTAAATTTGCTGTAAAAAACTGTAAATAAATAAGGTTATCTGTTACTATTAGCGTGTCATCAGCGTATCGTATATTGTTAATTAACTCTCCGTTAATGTTCATACCAATGTTTTGCTCTAGGAGCGCTTCCTGACATATTGTTTCGTTATATATATTGAATAATAGTGGAGAAAGCACACAACCCTGACGCACACCTCGACGAATCTCAATTTCTTCGGTTAACTCATTATCAACTTTGATTTTTGCTGTTTGTCCCCAGTACAACCTGGATATGATGTTAATGTCGCGACTGTCGATGTTTTTGCTTCTTAGGATTTCATACAGCTTTTGGTGTCTGACTTTATCGAAGGCCTTCTCAAAATCTATGAAACCTACGTAGAGGTCTTGGTTTACATCCAAACATCTTTGCATTAACACACTCAGACCAAACAAAGCTTCCCGTGTTCCCAGTCCACCTCTGAATCCAAACTGTTGGCGCTTATGTCCTCTTCTAATTTATTAAATATTCTTTTGTGAATTATTTTTAAAAATACTTTTAGTGTGTGGCTCATCAATGCTATAGTTCTGTGGACTGAACACTCTGGCGTTATTCGTCTTCGGGATTGTGACAAAAGTACAGGAGAGCCATTTCTTTGGTATGATGCCTGTTCTATAAATTGTGTTAAAGAGGTTCACCATTATTTCAAGTGCGTCGTCGTCTATTAGTTTCAACAATTCTACAGGAATTTCATCTGGTCCTGCAGCTTTACCCACTTTTGTGTTCCTTATAGCATATTCTACCTCGCTTTTTAGGATTTCAGGCCCTGTTGTGTCGTCTGTAGGTTCTGTCACTGCTATTTCTGGTCTTTCGTCTGCAAAAAGTTCTTCAATGTATTCTGTCCATCTTGCCAGTTTTTCATTTAAATCTGTAATTATCTTACCTTTTTTGTCCTTTACTATGGATGCTTGTTTCACTTTTTTACCTGTTATTTCCTTGATCTTTTTATGCATGTTAAAGCTATCGTACTTTCTATCATATTCTTCTATTTCCTTGCAGTTGTCCAGAACCCAGTTCTCTTTGGCTTCTCTAATTTTTCTCTTAATTTCACGGTTCACTTCTTTGGTTTTATTTCTTCGCCTTTCCTCCATAAGATGCAAAATTTCGTTTGTCATCCATTCCTTTTTCTTAATTTTGCTTGGAGCTAAGGAGCCTTTACCAGCTGTCATAAGGGCCTTTTCTATCTCCATCCATTTATTCTCTACATTGCCTGTGTTCCTATTTTTTGCAGCGATGTTTCTAAGATTGTTGTTTATCTGTTCTCTTGTCCTTTCCAGTATAGTTGCGTTTTTCAGTTGCTTAACGTCTATCTTTTGTTTAACTGTACTTTTCTGTAGTTTCTTGAATCTTATATATATACTACAGCCACCACCGGATTGTGATCCGATTCTATATCAGTGCCTGGATAGGTTTTTGTAGACGTGATGGAGTTTTTAAACCGGCTTCTGATTAGTATATAATCGATTTGATTCCTGGCGATGTTGTCTGCATTATCCCTTGGTGATGTCCACGTGTACAATCTACGGTTTGGTAATCTGAACATTGTGTTCATTACTACAAATTCTTTTTCTTGGCAAAATTGTATGAGACGTTCACCTCGGTCATTTCGTTGTCCAAGTCCAAATTTACCAGTGCATCCATTAGTACAGAGTACCAGATCTGACCAAACAACTACTAAAACTAATCCAAAAAATAATAGAAAAAAACAGAATTCCTTAAGAATGGAGATCAAGCATCCTAATACCTCTCTTCAAAAAGGGAGACAAATCGGACTCAGAAAATTACAGAGGAATTAATTTATTAAACACAACACTAAAATTAACAACAAAATAGTGAAAACAAATAAACTGAATGAAATTATAACATTAGAAGAAGAACAACAAGGTTTTAGGTTGGGAAGATCATGCACCTACGCTATATTTATAATGAGGCAGAAGTACAAGAGAAATCATTAGAATACAAGAAACCGGCATATCTATGCTTCGTGGACCTTAAGAAGGCATTTGACCGGGTCAAATTAAAGGACGTTATCCACTTATTGTACGCAAGATAGATACCTTTAGGAATAATCCAAACGATCGAAAATATCTACCAACACAACACAATAAAAGTAAAAGTAGAAGAAGAACTAACTGACCATATTAAAGCTGGTAATTTGATAAGACAGGGAGATTCCCTGAGTTCTCTATTGTTCAACCTGATTATGGATGAACTATTAAAAAAGTAAGAACTAAAAATACTAAATGGGAGAAAAACAACTTAAAATAATTGCTATGCACTGCAGACGACTCAATACTACTCTCTCAAAGTGAAGATAATTTACAATGTATGTTACACCAATTAAATATAACCGCCAGAAAATTGAACATGTTAATTTCCTTAAAAAAGACAAGAGGCATGGATATAACAGCAAATTTACTGAGATGTAACTTGGACCTGGAAGGTCAAGTGATGGAGTTTAAATATCTAGGGATCACATTATCCAGCTACGAAAGCTCGAAACAGAAGTAGAAAATCAAGTGAATGGAGCAAACAAAGCCGCAGGTTACCTGAATGAAACAATATGGAGAAATAAATATATTGGGAAAAAATGAAAGGCAGAATTTACAAAACAGTCATCAGACCAATAAAGACAAACGCGGCAGAAGCTCGACCTGACACAAAGAGAACCTAAAGGATGTTAGAAACAACAGGAATAAAAACACTTTGAAAAATTGATGGTTAACTACTATGAAACAGAGGTAAAACTACAGATATACGACATAAATGCAAGGTGGAGAACTTCAAGGACTGGGTAAGAAATAGAAGAGTCAAAGAATGGAACGATCATGTAAGCCGAATGACTACAAATAGAGTAGTAAAGACGGCAATAGACGGTTCCCCAATAGGTAGACGATCAGTAAGAAGACCAGGAAAATGATGGAACGACAACTTACTTTAAAAAACAGGTACAGAGTCACGTCTACATAAAAAGAAGAAGAAGAAGACCTTTAAATTGCATCGATGATTCAACTGCAGCTGTACAAGATAGTGTATTTTATGATTTTAAGCAACTGGAAATCTCACTAATGATCAACAAAACTAAAGTAACCATTATTTGTAGAACAGATTTTTATCAACTCTTTATTAATAAAATCAAGAATCAATAATCCAAGCATACATACTCATATCCAATATTTAAACAAAAAAATATTCACATGAAGTTTATTAACAAAATAAAACTGCATCAATTAAAATAAAAGTTCATTTTTGACATTTTATAGTCGTTTATACATTAGTATTAACAAATGGAAAGTTTTTAATGAAAAATAATGAATATACACTCCCATTATTTATAATTATTTTATTTTTTTGCTGAAAGCTGAGAGAACTTGCTATAATAAGCTACTTAATACCACATTTGAAAAATTAAAGCTGTAAAAATTAGAATTAACGGTAAAAGTATAACGTGATGCGTTATATATTTGGCCAGAATTTAATTTAGTTTATATTTTAGTTAATTTATGATTTTAGTTATTATATTTTTTTATTATTGTTTTGCAGGTTATCTGGTCTGTCTCCATTTATGGGTCACACTGACGTAGAAACCATGGCGAACGTCACTATAGCCAAATATGACTTTGAGGATGAAGCATTTGATGAAATATCGGAAAACGCGAAAGACTTTATCAGAAAACTCCTCATTAAAGACATGAAGTAAGTAACGTTGCAGCTAATAAAATTGTATTATAGATATAACGGTTAAAATAGCAAACAATTATATTTTTCCATTTCTTTTTTATAAAGTTTATATCAGCTTGAAAAATCTGTCGGTATAACAGATTATAAGACAAACAACTAATGTAACATTATTTTAGTCAACTGTGAGTCGCTTCCTGAATGCTCGTTAAGAACAAAATAAACACTTTAAAAATACACCTTTATTTTAATTACCTGTTAAAATGCCACATCGCTGAACTTGACTGATCGATCAGTTTTGGCAGTCCGTACTACCCTTGACTTTGAAAATCGGTCTAGAATAAAAATTGAGTAGTTTCACAGAGAAAAAAAATGTCACGAAGAGTTTCGTATCAACCGATGATGCTTCAGATTGTACACGATTTTATAATAAGTTTTATACTTTATAGGTAAGGATCATATTTTATAACATACGCCCGTATTCTGACGGCGGAACTGGCCACAAAAAACTGTTTCTTTCTATACGCCGAAAAATCTTATATTTATTTTCTATATACTGGTTCTTTTCGAAGGTGTGATCGTAATAATGTTTCTTCGTAGCATATCTTCCTCTTCGATTCTCACGTGTTTCCTTTAAATTTTTGACTACTATACTTCTTAATTGACTACTCTGTTCATTTGTGCTACTCGTAGCATACTTTTTATTTTTTAGTGTCCTGTTTCATTTATATGCTATATGTGATAACAGATCTAATATAAGCCTTGTATATTTTGCTTTTGTTGAAAACATCTGAAAATATATTATCTACAGTTTTATTTGGAAAAATTTGTTTGCATTGTATTGGATTCTTATACTACAGCAACTAAAAAATGAAATGAGTCATATGCGCGATCACTTAATTTTATCGTATCGTTTAGCTGTCATTATGAGTTTTGCCAAGAAGCGGAAATGTTAGTAGCGGATAATTTATTTTTTATTTAGCGTAAGACATACAATAAGAACACATAATTAAAAATTTAGGTTATCAATATAACCTAAAACAGTTTCAGCCGCATTCAGGAATTTCATCTTCTTAGTTTTTCTGGCTGTTTTATGTTTCACATCTTTTGTTTGAATTTTTTCTGCTTTTTTTCAGTTTCTGGTTTCCTTGTCTCTGTTGGCTGGTCCAGTTTGTTTCTACCGCGTATTCATTATTGTCCTGATGACCGTTTCGTAAATTCTGCTTTCATTTCTTTTCCGATATTTCTATTTCTCCATATTGTTTCATTTGGGCAACCTGCGGCTCCGTCTGCTCATTTTTCTTGATCTTCCACTTTCGTTTCGAGCTTTCCGTAGCTAGATAATGTGATGCCTAGATATTTAAACCACATCACTTGTTCTATTATCTGACCTTCCAGCTCCAATTTACATCTTAGTAAATTTGCTGTTATAACCATGCATTTTGTCTTTTTTGGGGAAATTAACATGTTAAATTTTCTGCGGTTATATTGGATGTTTCTGGCCGCATCCAGCTTTCCTGGATGTTATCGTTTTCTTAGGCTTACTTAGTTCTTGTAATTGTTGAAGTCTTTGTTTATATTTTTTCTCTTTTTTCTGCGGTGAATTTTTTTTTCTTCTTAACGTAGTTATTTATATTCCTTCTCTGATAGTCGCGATCTGTGCCCCTGTTTCATCAGTAAATATGCTATTTTTTCTTTCTGTTATAATCTGACATTTTTCGTCAAACCAGTCATGCATCTTGTTCTTTTTTGTTTATCTTTCACGTCTAGTGGGTCTTCAGCTGCTTCTTTTATGATGTTTCTGCACCTTTTCCACTCTTCATTTATGTTTTCACGTTTTAGTCTGTTATCTAGTTTGATGTTTATATTTTGTTTATATTCTCTATTTTTGTTTGTATCTTTGAGTCTTTCTACATTATATAGTTCATGTCTAAAACCTATTTTCATTTTTTATGTTTAAAATTTTAGACCTTATCCTACTTACGAACCAGTAGTGATCAGAATCGGCGTTTGCTCCTCTCCTGATGCGGACGTTTAATTCGATTGGTGTCTTGTCTTGAGTGTACAATAACATGATCTATCATATTTACTGTAAGTTTGTCTGGTAATTTCCAGGTGCCTTTGTGTATATCTTTTCGAGCGAAATAAGAATTGTGCAATCGATTTCAAAAAGACTACTATGAAAAAAGAACACATTTTTAAAATCAGAGCATCAAAAATATTTAAAAGTCATTATTTCTCAAGCACCAAATGTTTTCATTTTATTGGGCTGTGTTATCATTCGTGTTCCATACCATGCAAGTTAAACGTTTTCTTTGTATTTCAGGTCTTCCTTTGGCGGAATTTTCAGTTTTTCATTGGCGCTTTTAAAATGATAGTTTTTGTTTCGTTGCGTAGTTGCAGCAGTCGCTGATGTAGCTGCTAACTCAGTTGTTAATTTATCTGTTTTGTCTTTATTTTGCTAAATACATTTCGACATAATGTCAGGACATTGGTTAATTCCGATATTAAATAGACTTACTCGGTTATTTTGACACACAAGGGAATAAAATTTTTCTCAAAAAATAAATAAACTTCGAATCTTGATAATTACCGCGTTATTTCCAAAGCGAAATGTTATTCATTATGTATCCCATCTTAAGAGCGATTACGTCTTCTATAGTTTTATTCATTAATAAATAATAATTATATTACATTATTATTTTCAATTAGTTTATTTTCAATAACCTTATCTATTATAGTAAAAAAGTAAACTAGTAATAGTAATTTACTAATATAGTAAATTATATTACTATAATAGATAAAATTAGTGAAAAATAACTAACTGAGGCTGCTTCACTTTTTGATTCCTCCCGAGGTGGATATATTTTTGGTTGTTTATGTTTCTTCTTTAATTTTTTTTTTGTATAATTAACATTGAAGCCATGTATTGTTTTTATGATTTTAACGGGGATTTAGTCTTTATTACGCCATATAGTCGGATTGTGTCGTTTGCCCTAGATAAATTTACGAACCCCAATAAACAAGTGTGCTATGTGTATCGATTTTTCTTTTATCTGTATAACTATCAATATTGCGTCTATTGTAGATCTGCCCTTTCTGAATCTTTGTTACTCTTTCTTAAATTCTATTAGCTGTATTAATTATCATTCAATATTTCGACGAATAACTTCATGTTATCGTTTTAGGTACAATATTAAACTTTTATTAGTTTTTTTCTGGCTTTTTGTCCCGTGTTGAAGATATTGTTACTGCTTAGGTAGTTCAGGTCCATCATACTTTAGCTCTTCGTTGTCAATCTTAGCTAGGTTGGTGTTTCGTAATCTCCTATGTTCTCCATCTTATTAATTTTATAAAAAATCTTTTAATATTCTTTCTCTATAGGCAAGCGGCGAACGCTCAAAAAGTGCTTTAGTTTACGATAAGCCCATAATAACTCGCTGGTAACCGAGCAAGTGGTACCCACATGTTCGTAACAATAATCAGCACAACTTTTCTAAATAATTTTTTTGATTTTGATTAAATTTGTTCATTTTAATGAAATTTTGAAATTTTAATCTCATTTATTACCTAATTCTGCATTAACATTTAATATTTAAAGAACTTTTCTTTTATCCGTGGCGCTAGTAGCGCGTCACCTCGTTTATTCATAGTACGCGTACGCGTACTAAAATGGGAATAATCCACAATTAAAGGTTAAAGTAAGTTTATCGACGTTTCAATTTCCACTTCGGAAATCGTTCTCAAAATACAAACATTAGTATTACACTATACACTATATACACTAATGTTTGTATTTTGAGAACGATTTCCGAAGTGGAAATTAAAACGTCAATAAACTTACCTTTAATTGTGGCTTATTCCCATTTAAATAGTAATTACTTTAAAATGCCACAAGAAAATAGGTTCATAACAATACCTTTGATAGTCAACTAAATTTGTTTATAATAACAATAGTTTGACAATTTTTCGTCATTAATAAATATATTTGATAGGAGTATTAGTAATAAAATTGCATTATTAATTATCTTAATACCATAATCAACATCACGGTGCTACAGCCTTTAAAGGGTCTCTACCTTCTCAAGATTTCTGCGCCATTTTATTCTGTCCAGTCTGTTGGGTTTTGCAGTTGGCAGCACCAATATCCGCTGTTATTATCCTTTTATCATGTTCGATTCTGTGGCCCGGGCTACATATCCTGCACACTGCAGTTGGTTTCGATTAATAATGGTGTTAATACTTTTAAGAGCAAACTTATACTTGTAGATAATCTGTAGTTCAAAGTTATATCTTCAAAGCGATTAACACGGCGAGACTCACTATATCTTGAGCTATTCTGAACAGTTGGTTGACTCTCCATATCCTGGTCCATTCTGTGACATTCCTTCAACCAATCCACTGTGTACTTCGATTTTACCCATCATAATTAGTCGAAGAATATTATACTTTCCTCACATTATATATCCAAGATATGCCATTGTCCTGGATTTTACGCTATCAATCAGCTGACGCGTAGATTTTGCTCTGTTGAGAACTGCTTCATTTTCTGCTTAGGTGATGTACCATATGTATCATTTAATCATTTCGTTTCCGAAGTTGAAGTTTCAAGTCATTGTTACAAAAGAGTAACCTCATTTAAAAAAAAATGAACGAGCCATGTCAATTCTAAATTATATCTCTTTATTTGGATCTAATAATTATTATTCAGTAATATAATATCCTAGATATTTAAAATATACTCTTTATGTTGGTTTTCCATCCATTTGTAATTTTGCATTTTGGTAAGGTAAGCGACTAAATACTGTGTATTTATTTTATCAATATTCATACTGCTACCGAAAAAGCAAAACCCACAACAGTGGAACGAGTTTCGTCTGATACGTCTTATGAGTCATGCAGTAAAAGTCCTATTAAAAGTCGTACATAACCGAATCTATAAAAAGTACGAAACGATCATCGGAAACGATCAGTTTGGATTCAGACCTGGCATGGGAACGGGAGAGGCCCTGTTCAGTTTACTAGTTCTGGCCCAAAAATGCTACGATCAACAGACTTCGAAAAAGCATTTGATAGAGTAACGACCCCTAGTATTAGAACGTCTGCAAAAAGTCGTTTTAAATATGAAGGGCATCAAACCACTTAAAAACTTGTACTGAAACCAAAACACTAGAGTTTTTTTATTGCCGTATTGACAGATTCCAGTAAGAGCCTAAGAAGGTATTCATTGAATTCTGACAGGCAACGGTGTGGGAAATCTTTTTTGGACATCTACGTCACGGAACAAGACACCCTGGCATCTTTCGGCCGAGTAGGATACTAGGCCAGAAGACCCCAGTGTAGTGCCGGATTAACCGTGTTCTGACTAAAACGTTAACCACCGTTCCAGAGAGGAGGTCTTGCCGCTCAATGAACAACTAAAATAAAAACCTAAAAATTTATAAATAACCATACCTGTTACAGACATTAGTAAACATCCGTAAACGTCGAAGTTGACGTCTCTGCATCTCTGGAATAAGACTTGTACTGAGAACAAAGCCTCTCTAGTACCAGCAGCATTTGTGAACCCGAATTGGTTGGGGGAAATTTGACTTTCACACAGCTGGTATATTCTTTTATGAATTATCTTTAGGAACAATTTTAGGAGATGACTCATGAGGCTTATATTACGGTAATCTTCGCATTTTTTGGCTCCTGGTTTTTTTGGAAGTGCAATAAACTTAGATTTTAGCCATTCTGTTGGTATTTCTCCAGAGTTGTATATGTTGTTGAATATCTTTGCGATTATTGCTATTGATTCGTTGTCCATTGGTTTGAGTAGTTCTGCTTGTATATTATCAGGGCCTGCTGTTTACTTAAATATGACATATTTTCAGATTTGAGGTATAATTTAGCGGATGTACCTTATCATTCAAAGAAACTACAGTGTGTTGAAACATTTCACGTACAAGTAAATACAATGAAAATTATGTGATGATCACACCAAGATGATCATACCGCGATAAAGTAAATTAAAAAAACATAATTAGAAAGAAAAATCACAAAATAATCTTGATATGATTTGGTTTAATAAAAAAATCTAGTAACAGCTATGGGTTCTTTACGTAACTCCATAAAGGCCTAGAAATTGACAGTTTGATTCGCTGAACCAGCGACAACTATGAAATCGCTAGCATTTTCAGTACTATAGGGTATATTATTTATATTTACACTTCATAATATAGTTTTTTTAGATAGTTCGTTACAAACAAAAACAATATATACCAACTCTACAAAAAGCTCTTAAGTCATTTAGAAAATAATTGTTTGCTCTTTGACCGTGAATATAAATATAACTTGGCATGGATACTGCATTTTAAAGGTAATGGAATTTGTGACTTCCAATATAAGGTTGTGTAATGCAATTAATTCGTAAAAATAGTCGTTTTTTCACACTTCATTTCATTTAACATATTGTATAATATTGCTTGTGGTGTTTATATAAACACGGAAACTACTAGATAAATATAACTGGGAGATTTAATTTTCTAAAAATGCAAGAGACTGTTTAAATCACTTTCTCACTTTCTTGTAGGTTTAAAAATCACTTATAAATAAAAAAGACACAAAAAACTGTATATTAAAACCAAAAAATATGAAAAGGCAAAATAAAAACTTACGAGCAAAAGATTTACGAGAATATATAAGAAGAAAAGTACAGACTGCTTGTATTAACATGGATCAAGAGGTTTCAGATAAACTTTAAATTAAGCGTGACACGCGTAAGACAGGGATGTCTTATGTCGCTGATATTGTTTAATGCCTATACTAAGCCATTATGGCAGAGACTCTAAAAGACCTTCAGACCCTGTTGAACGCTGTAAATAACGAACGCACTTAAAAGGGCTTAGCAATCAACGCAAAGAAAATAAAATGGATGGTGGTGCGAAAAATTAATATCGAAGACTCAGTATTAAAATTAGATAACAAAATCCTTGTTAAAAAAAAGTGGAACACTTTAGATATCTGTGTAGCTGGATTGTCTACAGGGTTGAAAGGGACGAGCAAATTTCGATCAGAATACAACTTGCACGAAAAAGCTCTAATAACTGTGGTTCTGCTTTTTGCAGTAGAAGTCTGTCATTGACCACATAAGAGTATTGAAGTGCTACGTCTGGTCTGCTTTGTTCTATGTGAAACCTGGAAAACAAATATAAAAATCTTCACAAATTAGAAGCGTTCGAGTTGTGGTGTTACCGTCGCATGCTCAGAATCTCGTGGACAGCACACATATCTAACGAACGTGTGCTAGAGACCATGCGCAAAGAATGAGAATTGATCAATATTATCAAAATGAGAAAGGTCCAATACTTCGGTCACATAATGAGAAGACCTAAATATCGCTTATTTCGGTTAATAATTCACGGCAAAATCAAAGGAAAACGCTGGGTCGGAAGAAAACAACTGTCCTGACTGTGTAACATTAGACAATGGACAGGTAGAACGGTCGAGGAATTGTTTCATCTAGCTACCGACCGAGAAACATTTTATCAGCTTGGTAATACGACGATAGGCAATGCAATTAAGAAGGTTCCCCTTCTTTTCTGGATATAGATCTGCATTCCTTGAACCCCCCTGCCTCATTGTTTTCGTTGCTGACAATTTGCACTCATTCTGGGTTTAGTGGCATAAATGTTCATTGGATAATACTCTACTGAACCAAGTTCCTTACCCATATCTTATTTTCTTGTCATTCTGTACGTCTTATCCAGTTTCATTTCATTTGTGAAGTGTTTGGGATTGCCGCTTCCACTTTGGTTTCTTAAAATTTCTTTCTTAACTCTTTATTCCTGGATATAGATCTGCCCTTGAAACTCCCTGCCTCATAGTGTACTTTGCTATTTGCTGACAATTTGCACTCATTCTCGGTTTAGTGTCATCAATGTTCATTGAACAATACTCTACTGAACAATGTTTCTTATCCATCTCTTATTTTCTTGTCGTTCTGTGTGTCTTATCTAGTGTCATTTCGTTTGTGAAATGTTTCAGATTGCCACTTCAACTTTGGTTTCTCAAAATTTCTTTCTTAACTCTTTATTCATTATATATTATCTCATGAAAAATTTCTAATATAGCTTGTTTTATTGTCCTCTGTGTTATACTTAATCTTATAGCTGAGAACTCAGTAAGAGTTATTTCTATTCCATAGGTTATAACTGGTAGGATGCAAGTATTTTTTAAATTTATTATCCACTTTCTGTTTCTCAGTAACTCACTGAGTCTTCATATTATTTCCTAAGGTAGGCATATTCTCTTATTAATCTCTGTTCTTTGATTTTGCTTAATTGTGTATCTTATGTATTTACATCGTTATCCATTTAGATTGAAAACATTCATGTAAAGTTTGTTATTAATAATATATCTTATATATTAAAAAAACAGATTCTGGTAACTCAGTCAAGAAATATGAAACAAAGCAGTTACTCAATTAATTTCCTTGCCAGAAGGGTAAAACATTGAGAACATGTGCTAGTTGAAAACATACCAGATTACACAACTGAAGATTCTCTATCTATTAACGAAGTAGCATACAAAAATGTAGCTATTACAATAAATGAAGTTACAACTGACTGCACTATCCATAATGAAGGATAATCAATCTCCAGATCCGTGAAATACTCCTGTCGAATTATTAAAGGTAGGAGGCCCTTATTGATGGTGAATCTATGAAATCATAGATAATATCAGAATAATAAATCAGAATCATATCAGAATAATATCTATTTTTGAGGAGGCAACTGAAGAGATACCAATTGCTATGGAGGTTGAGGTTTGACTATCTTCTTCTTCTTAGCCTTCTGTCGTCCATGTTAGGACATAGGCCTCTCCCAACTCCTTCCATCGGTCTCTATCCTGAGCAACACATTTCCAATTTGTTCCGGCTATTCTTTTAATGTCATCAACCTATCTCATCTGTGGTCTGGTTTGACTATAAATAGTACAATAAACCGAATGTTCAGTAAATTTATTTAAACATCGCTCACAGAATTTTAGAAGATCCAAGCGGTTCTACGAGTACACGTAGATCCTGACAGACAACTTATTTATTTTACAACAGATAGCAAAAAAGTATATAAATGCAAGAACGGAATTACATTTAGCATTTCTTAACTTAGAAAAAGCCTACAATAATGTTTTCAGATCAAAGATGTGGGAAGCCTTAAACATTGATACAGCTGTTACTGACTATTACAGAAATATATAGAAACAACGCCACATAAATAAAAAGGATAACCCTGTCACAATTTATTAATGTTACAAAGGCATTGAGACAGAGAATTCATGTTGAAAATGCTATATAATGAAAATAAAAAATGGGGATTACAGATAGGTCTGAAGAAAATAGAATACCTAGTGGTAACTATCGACGCTAGATTTCAAGTATTGATTAACGATGACATAAATATAAATTAATTGGAGACATAAGTACAAATATTTCGGACCATATTTTGATAAGGAAGAATTGACAGAAACAGAAATAAAACAGAATTCAACAAACTAGAAAAATTTTTTATGCCGGTCGTTGCTTACATAGTGGAGGGACTTTAAATTATGTAGATGGCCTTTAACTAAAATCGGGCTGGACAGAAGAAGTCTTCAATCCTGACATAGCGCGTCTCAATGGCTGATAGCGGACGTTCCTGCAGATATGTAGAACACGTACGAGTAAGGTATAGCCAAATAAGTACCCGCGGATCAACTACGCATATGCTATTATGATGCAGTAGTGGCATTATTAGATTAAGGCTATGGAAAACTAAAAATCCTTTGGGCTTATTTCTAGATACTCACAGGCGCCACTCGCATTATGAGTCAATCGGCTGTCATACTGAGATGGGATCTTCCAAACCGTCTGATCAACGTAAAAGAATATCTTATCCTTCATAAGGGGGCTCAGAACAACCCCTTTCGAAGGGATGTGGTGAGTACTAAAACACAAAGACCTATACACCAGATGAGTAGAATATCTATTGAAAAGTACCACACCTAGAACAACGTCTGTCTCAGCTGGGAGAGACAAGAACTCGTGCAATAAGAAGTGTTAAAAATCCTAGTTAAACAAAAAAAATAGAAGAAGGTAATGAATACATATATTTGGGACAGATAATAAAATTAAATAAAGACAATCAAACCACAGAAATTAAGAGACGTGAGAGATTGGCATAGACTTCGTTTGGTAAACATATCTACAAATTGAAAAATAAAAAGTATCCTCAATATCTAAAAACGAAACTGTTCAACCAGTCCATTCTTCTCCTCCTTACATATAGATGTCACACTTTAGACATTTACAAGAGCTAATATGGACAAAATAGTAAGGACATAAAGAGTAATGGAAACACAAATGATGAAAAAACTGTCAGATAGAAGGAGAAATACCTGTATAGGAAACGTCATAAAAGTTAAAGATACTACCAGCCAAATAGCAAAACTAAGGTGTAAATTCGCCCTTCATGTCTATTAGACAAAAATATGAAAGATGGATTATTACAAATTGAATGGATGACCTGAAACACCATGCTAGTTCGAGGTGGATGCATATGGCCCAAGACAGAGAAATATGGAGGAGCGAAGGGGAGACCTATATCCAACATTGGATGTCTAATACATAGATAGGTAGATAGGAAAAAGTAGAAATCCAAGAATATGAAGAATAGGAAAAAGAAGTAATGAGGAAGTCAGAACTCGAATAAAAACAAAAGAAACAGTGGTAGACAGAATAGAAAAACGGTCCTTGCAGTAATTTGAAGTTTTATTAATAATGTTTAATGAGCGATGGCCTAAATTAATATTTCATTGGAGAGAACCGACGGCAACGAAATACTATGTAAGACAACAAAAGTGGAGGATATGATCTGTAAAATTTCATAAATGAGAGATCAAGATTATTCATTTTAATATCAATAGAACACCAACTTAGTAGAGTAAGACTCAAAAATAATGGCCTGATAACATAAAAGCCAAAGTAGGTAGGCATTGTTACCAACCAGATGAGAATAGAACAAGACTCAAAGGAAGGTTTACATCCCGGAGTGAACAGAAAAATGCTACCAAAAAAGAAGAAGAAAGAAATTTCCAGTGAAAACTAGGTTAAGTACACTGGTTAAACATTTTCGTTTTGATCCGGCTCTTTATTACTGCTTTCTCATTTTTTTAAGCTTTTCTATGTAACTTCAAACCTAAATTTAGCACTAGCCCTTCCGATGACTTTTTTTTAGTATATAGTTAACCTCTTTTTAAAATTAACAATTGTGAGTAACTTGTACATAACACTGACAAGATTTATATATGGATAGATAATTATAGTTTTTGGGTTTCTATTAAAATTGCATCATCAATATGTAGACGCTGACACTTTGATATTTTCACTCCAAACATTCTCAGTAAATGAATTGATTGAAGTTGTTTGATTTGGTCACAAGATCTGAAATAGTGATTTTTATCTATAGACTATGAAGCTTCGATAAGTTCATAGTCTAGGATATGAAGTACACAAACTAGATTCAATAACCGAAAATAAAACTTTTCGATAATATTAATGTCATTCAGAATACTGCACAGACTATTTTAAAAAATTGCATTACACTACTACAAGCTTTTAAAATTATTATCAACGAGCCGTTCAGACAAAGACCCAAATTAGTTGACACAATTCACAAAATAACACTAACTCGACTGTTGTACTGTCCTTTCTACTAATTTGGGTTCTGTTTGCATGATGCTCTAGCCTAAGGCATTAATTAATCTTACTAACAGGGTCTTTGTCTAAATCTTTTCAGCCAGCGCCTATCGGCAACAGACTGTCTCAATCACGACTGGCTCAAAAGGAAGAAGTCGCCACCTAGTCTGCCGAAAACACCCAGTATGGACGTCACCAAGGATAATTTGAAACAGTTCGTTGAAAGGTGGAACGAGCACCCAAATTCGCCGTATGTTTTTGAGATTAGTTCCCATGTGATATCACCATCGATGTTGCCTAACGGCGAAGAAGACCTTTCTGGTTCTAGCCAGTCTCTAATCGGTGAGTCACCATCTCCGTGCGGGTCTTTAGCGTCGTCACCAGGGTCAGACAACGCTTTTGTAAACGAAGGGCAAGAAAGTTTAGAACAGCAGCTACTAGCACCGCCAGTTGAACACTTCAGAAGAGCTTCTGACAGTACTTGTGTGGTGAAACCGAATGATATTGCAGAGAGAATGAATTTGGCTGAAGAGATTAGAAAATTGTCAGATAAACTTTTCCAACTCTCTAATTTCAATACAAGTCTCACTAATAACGAGACAGTATTTAAAAATGAAGTTTCCATAGTCAAAGAGGAAACTATTCCTAGAAGTGTACCGATAACAATAACAGGAAGAAAGTACAAAGATGATGTTATAACTGTCGATGATGAAAACAAAGAAACTCTAGGAATACCATGGAGAAAATCAAAATTTAAAGTAAACAATATGTCCAGAGACGTACCTCTCAGTGTAAAAACCATACATAAACCAGTAAATTCCCACTTCACTACAAAAACCAACAACTTAAACAGTCCTAACGGCACCAAAGACTTGCTCCTTCAACTGCTAGAACAGTGGGACGGGCCAAAGGGTCCAGTGAGACAAAATATAAGGCATGGTTCTGTATCTTCTGACTATACTGAGAATGAATCATTAGGACAAAGAACTATTAGCTCTCTCAACACCTTCTTCCAGTCCAGATCTGCCAATAAGTTGGCACCATTCAGGGTGATTCATAAAACTTAAATTCTATCAGACAATGTCTGTATATTAAGGATCATAGTAATAAAGAACCAAACAAAATGTTTTGGCCATATATTATAATCGTATATAGCAATACAAAACACTAAAGTAGAATGTATTAACATTCTGATAATATTGCAACATATCTAAAGTAAAGTGGAATAAATTCTGGTTAGTTTTAAAAAATAAGGATTCATTTAAATTTTTTATTATATTAATAAACTTTCGTAAATATAGCATTGAGAAACTAAGGAAAAAAATATCATGTTCAAGTATTTTGGTCTAAAATTGGGTAAAATAGAAACAAGTATTGCCTTACCTCTTCTCTTTAATGTCTATGGGAAATATGTAATGGAAAAGTCTTAAAAAGTTTAGAAATATAGCCTTAAAGATAACGTTTTTTTTCTTACCGTTTCATCGTATTCCACCTTTTTATTCGTCTATTTAAGCATTTTCATTTCAGAAACTTAAATGTGTTGGTCTTTATTTTTAACGGTCCAATTTTCAGGACAGTTTTCTTCATATATGTTTTCTTATAAAAATTACTTTTCAATTGCATTGGGATTTTTCTCTCATAGAACATGCTACTCGCTTCCTTCATTTCGTCCATACTGCTCTACTACTACTGCATTCCTATATATGTTGTCATTTAATATCAATCTTATAATAATATTCACTGCCAAGAAAAATAGGTCAAAATGCATGAACATCGTGTGATCCTCTTTCCGACGGCACATTCATTACCCTAAGGATAATAAAATGGCAAAAGAGAGTAAGAAGTCATCATAATGTCGCCCCTGTAGCTAAGGATCGGTATACGTTCATGTGTAATTCTTTAGTTGCGTCTTTTCTTTGACTTAATATATCTAGATATCTAGAACATTATTTGGGAAGTCATTTCACCATTCAGTGTTGTACAGTTAATTTTAGTAGTAATTATCCTCACATGATATTTAACTTTTAACTGTTCGTGACTTAGTTTTTATCCCCTTTTAATATTTCCCACTAACATCATGTTACCAATAGATATACATTTGAAACGCCAATAAATGAGATCTTGAAAATTTTCTTATGTTAAATATTTTTACTGTAGATAAAAACCCTACCAAAATCAAAAAGATTGGTTTATTTGATGAGACAAGTTAAAAGTGAATGATGACATGTTAAAAGTTTGAATTACTCATGATAAAAGACGAAATAAATTGCAGACCGTCAAATGGGCAATCTCCAACACTCTGCGCTGCATTTCATATAGTAGCTTCCAAGTTACTTTAGAAACCAAGGACAAAAAAAACTAACAAATATAATAAAGTCAATGAGGAAGCGAAGTTCTTACATGTTTCCTGTAATAATCAGAGAGTTGAGACAAATAAAGAAACAGTTAAAGACTGAAATACAAAAAATGTTGATGTAAGAAGTGCAAACAATGTACCCAAATTATTAAAATAATTGTTCACTTTTTATTACATGACCGTATTGAAACAGACTTTACTCGTAGAATTTAAGAAAGAAACCAACGTTCAGGAAATAAGAGAATCCTTTTGGGTTTTGAAATATTCCTTATTTTAGTTTAGTAGCCTATGTTATCAGCATTTTTTATTGTTGTAATATTTTTTACAATGTACATAAGGGACCAGTCTAGCTTCGCAAAATTTATCTTGATGTTTGTGAATCGTTGTTGATGTAATATTTAAATAAAGGAACAATATTTGATGTTTTATTGGTTTTGTTCATGTTTTCTTTACAATTAGTTAATCAAATACTTTTATAAGCCATTACAACTTAAAATTGTTGTTTATAAAACGTTGCAAAGATTAAAAGTAAAATAGTTTAATAATTTTTTACCAGTAATACAAAACTCTTAATACATTTCTAAACAGTACACAAAATGTCTATACAAGACCATAAATACGCATAAGTACTTAGCCTCACCACCCGATGGCGCCACTATCTCAAGAGAAATCTACTATCATGTAATACATTCTCGTAGAAGGCTAATGTTAAATTTTCAGCTAAAGCGGACTCGTAGTTTTGTTTTGACTTCGTGTGAAAGTGGGCGTGTCCGCAGATTAAAAAAAAATGGAAAAAGAGCAATATCGGTCGTTGATTTGATTCTTGTTTTTGGAAGGGAAATCGTGCAGCGAAATCAAAGAGCGCTTGGATGCTGTATGCGGTGACTCTTTTCCTCCGATGGCAACCGTCAAAAATTGGTTTAACGAGTTTCAACGTGGTCGCACCTCGGTTTTTGATGAGCCACGCCTTGGTGTCCCGAAAATGGCTACCACGGAGGATAACCTGAAAAAAATCCACGATATCGTATTGGCAGACCGCCGACTAAAGGTGCGCGAGATAGCTGGGACAGTAGGCACCTCAAAAGACCGCGTATGCCATATTTTGCATGAAATTTTGGGCATGAGAAAGCTGTCGACGCGATGGGTGCCGCGTTTGCTCATTCTGGATAACAAGCGCAACCGTGAAACCAATTCAGAGCAGTATTTGACGATATTTGGGCGTAATCCGTAAGCGTAATCCGATATTTGAAGCGTAAGTTTCTACGTTGTTTCGTAACCGACGACGAAACGTGGATCCACTGGTACACATCAGAGACCAAAGAACAGTCCTCGAACAACGAACGCGCTCCGAAGAAGGCGACGACTATAATATCGGCAGGAAAGGTAATGGCCACAATTTTCTGGGAATCATAAGACCTCTTTGTATATTTGAATGTCGTCCGCAAAGCGTAGAGTGTTTAATTTTTTCCCGTCTATACTGATACCTGTCTTCTAGGACCTAGTCCCAATCTAGAATCTTAAAAGCATATTCTAAAACAGTAGTAAATAGTTTTGGTGATCCCTTATCCCTCTTTGTATGGGAAACTTTCTGGTAGTATTATGGATATTTACTCTGGTCGTTGAATTGCTGTGAATACTATATTTCAAACGGGTGTATCTTTAGTCTATCCAAAATCGACTAAGAACTAGACTCGGAGACATTTCAATGGTGCTAAAAGCTTTCTAAAAGTTAACAAATACAAGCAGCGATAGTCTATTGTAGTCTATTGATTTTTCGATGAGTAGTTTTAATGTAAAAAGATGATAATTTTTTCCGTATTTAGGATACGGAAGCCTGGTTGATATATTGTTGGTGGACACATTCCTGAATGATATAAACGATGAAGAAGAGACAATAACATTTACCATGGAAAAGAAATATAATAACACACTGCCCTGGACGTGGCAGTTTTAATCTCTAAGAACGTTACTGGATATGAGACTAGGTGTATAGGAAACCAACACACACACCAACAGATATCTAAATTACAAATCAAATCGCAATATCAATATTAAAAAGGTAATCATTAAATCCTCATACGATAGAGCCAAAATTACTTGTTCTAAAGAAATTTCGTTCTTAGGGGAAAAATATTTGTTAACATCTGTTTTAATAAAAAATGATTATCGTTTATTAATAGAGAATTTTCAACAATCGACCGAACAGAACAAAACAACAACTTAAAACGGGATTCTACAGCATACATAAGGAAAATACCAATACCGTACATAAAAAGATTATCAGAAAAACTTAAAAAGATAGCAAATAAATTCAACATTTCAACAACATTCAAAACAACAACATATTGAGACATGTTTTATCTAAAACTAAACCTAATAATGAACAAGAAAGAACAAAGAATTGTATTTATAAAATACCTTGTGAATGTGATCAGTTTTATTTCATTGAAACATCAAGGCCATTAAATGTTAGAAAAAGTGACCATCAATCTTATATTTAAAATAGAAAATTTGATGGATCTCAAATATGTAAACACGGATGGGAAAGTGAACATAGGGTTCAATGGAACGATTTACGTACAGTCCTACAAGAAACAGATGGTAAAAAGAGAAAAATCAAAGAAGCGGCTCTAATTATGCTAAATGAGACCAATTGTGTCGCGAATTCCTCAACGGAATGCAGTAGGATCTGGTTACCCATATTAAAAGAGGAAGTTAATAAAAGTAAAATACCACTATTAGTAAGTCAGTAACATATCGAGGATATATCATTTATGTTTTCTAAATAACATACATATAGAATCAGAATTTGGTGTGTATTGAGAGTAAAATAAATGTAAGACCAAATACTTACCAGGTCGGGATTTTTTCCTCATGGTTTACTATGGAATTACTAACAGGAGAATCTTACTGTCATTATGGCATGTTGTTGTCTTATAAAGACGAATTACATGCTATGATTTTTTCTGACGAATATTCTCAAGTTAAAATTGATTTCATGTATTCGAATGAGCTATCTTACAAATAGTCGTCCCAGGAACGCATCTCAGCAATATTGGCCATATCATTTTAAAGTCGTCTACTTTAAAATGTACATATAATATATGTCTGAATTGTCAATATAAATGAGTCAGATGAAATTAAATTACTAGAAGAATTTTTCACCAAGTAACAAACAACAAAATTTGCTTAATTTGTTACTGTTTGCGTCTTGAGAACGATTTCCAAAGTGAAAATTAAAACGTCAATAAACTTATTTTACCTTTTAATTGTAGCCTATTTCCATTAAAACAGTAAGTACTAAAATATTTTCTAAATTTACAAAATTTTCCGTATTCAAAGATTTATGGTTTTCATTATGCCCTCAGGAACTAGAAGCATGTCTTTTAAGGAACATGTAATAGAAATCAGTATCTTCAATATATTTCATGTTTTTTTTTAACCTCTTGAACTTGATGTAAACACAAACCCACCAAATGAAGACGAATTAATTGGTACAATAAACTCTCTCAAAAGTAACAAGTAACGAGGCATAGACTAAATCACAAGAGAACGACTGAAAACGGTCGTGCATTTAACAAGAGGAAATCTACTACCTACCTACGATGCTTATTTAAAACTTCTGTTGAAAAAAAAATTCCCAAAGCTGGAAACAGTTACAATTGTTAAAATAAAAAAAAAAATTCAAACTATGCAATAATTGAAGAGGAATTAAATTACTTAGCACAGCGAATAAAGTATTCTCTAAAATAATTTTTAAGTATATCGTAAAACCATCGACGAGGTCTTGACAAAATGGGTTCAGAAAAGGGCGGTCGTGCAGATTTAATAAAAACGTTAAGAATTATCACAGAGCAAACAATAGAACAAACAATCATGGTATAAATATGTTTCGAAAAGGCCTTTGACTTATAAAGCCGAAAAAACGTATGGATGTCTCATAAAAATAGAGGAAATGCAAACAATTAATAAGCCTAATAAAATATGGTTATAAAAAATGTATACTATCGCCACTGCTGCTCTTAATAATATTAGATGGTGTAATGAGGAAAACCATAAATAAATATCAAAAAGAGGGGAGTACAATGGGATTAATGAGATGCTTCGAAAATCTAAATTTTGCATACCATACACGCATAGTATCGCAGAGCTGACACATGCAAGAAAATATAGATGCGCTAGAAAAATAAATCAGCAAAGTTTGCAAAAAAATATGTCAGCAAAAAAAAATAAAGAAGCAATAGTAAGAGAACGGGTTATAAAAGAATTTAACTATCTAGGAAGAACTATTTAAAAAAAAAGATGGAATACTTATATACGTCCAAAAAAAAGTAGAAATACTATCGTACGATTAAATAATATATAGTCTAAAAGCACCCTGACAACCCAGCAGTCTTTAAGATAATGGTTAAACCAGTCCTAGTCGACGACTTAGAATCATGGATAGATATTAAAACAGAATAAAGAGATGTCTGAAATGAATTTTTAAAACATGGTGGTACGAACTTACAAAAAACGAAGAGTTATGGGCTAGAACAGAAGAAGAAGGGATTGAAAAACAAATACACAAACGAAAGTTTGGGTGGCTGGGATACTCTAAGAAATGATAAAAAGAAAATTCCAAAAAGTGTTACATTGGAACCTACAAACATGAAAGAAGAAGACAAGTATTGCCAAAGGGAACATTAATCAGAAGTACTCAAGCAGAAACCAATATGACTCCGTAGACAGATTAGCTATATAGGCAAAGATAGAACAAAATTGTTACTTCTCTATGCCTACAAAGAAATAATGGGATAAATATATAGGTACAAAATACAAAATATATCATTTACAAGGGAAAAATATCCAAAATCCAGATGAGAATTACTACATGGAATATCATATCGTTCCACTCAAGGGACCAAGAAATAGCCCAAGAGCTGAAAGAGAAACAAATAAACATTTGGGCTCTACATGAAACAAAAAAGAAAGTAAAACGACGATCAAAATTAGGTGAATACATACTATTTTACATTGGAGTAGCAAAAAAATGGGGCCAAAGAAGGTGTAGCCTTACTAAGACACCAAAAGTAGCAAAATCGCATCAAAGACTGTCAATATATATCAGAACGGATTATAACATCAAAGATAGGAATCGAGAAGGAAGACATGAACATCATCGAAGTGTACGGATCAGAAAATAACAAGCCTCAAATAACAAGGAAAAATTTTATAACGAATTATAAAAAGTAGTAGATCAAGTCAGAGGGAAGATGATAATATTTGGGCAATCAAGTAATACCGCTAATGAAGCAAAAACGCAACGAGAATGAAAAACAAAAATGGAGAACTGAATCACTTGGAGAGAGGAAAGTAACGAATACTAACATATAAAAAAACGACCCCATGGTTTAGTGAGAAAGTGAAGACAAAATGTGAAGAAAAGAAGAAAGCCTTACAATAAAAAGATTTTTACAATACAGAACACAATAAACAACAGATATACAACCACTAAAAACGAATCAGAAATGAAACGAATACTTTAGTTAGACAAATAAAAAGGAAACACTGGCAGAACTTCTCAAAACACATGGAACACGACTTCTACGAAACACAAAAAGAAATATCGAGAATAATAACAGGACAAAAAAAAAAGAGATGAATCAACTAATAAAAACGAAACACATTCAGAAGGAAACATGGGCAGACTTCTTTCGATCTCTATTTGTTAAAAGCGACGACAATGAACCACTAACACCAGAGGTGATGGCAAACGAAGAAATAAATATTGAGGAGAAAAAGGTAAAGGGAGTATTAAGGAAATTAAAAAAAAAGAAAATCACTAGAAGATGACAGAATACCGAACGAACTCTTAAAGTACGGAGGACTAGATCTGACTAAACAATTACTATCTAAAACTAATCCAAAAAATAATAGAACAAAACAGAATTCCTTAAGAATAGAGATTAAGCATCCTAATATCTCTCTTCCAAACGGGAGACAAATAGGATCCGGAAAATTACAGAGGTATTAGTTTATTAAACACAACACTATAATTAACAAATAAACTGAATGAAGTTATAACACTAGCAGAAAAACAACAAGGTTTTAGGTCAGGATGATCATGCACCGACGCTATATTTGTAATGAAGAAAGTGCAAGAGAAATCATTACAATACAACAAACCGGCATATCTATGTTTCGTGGACCTTAAGAAGGCATTTGATCGGGTCAAATTAAAGGACGTTATCCACTTATTGCACGCAAGAGAGATACCTCTAGGAATAATCAAAACGATCGAAAATATCTACCAAAACAACACAATAAAAGTAAAAGTAGAAGAACTAACTGATCCTATTGAAACTGGCAATGGGATAAAACAAGGAGATTCCCTGAGTTCTCTATTCTTCAACCTGATTATGGATGAAATAATAAAAAATAAATACTACTCCCTCAAAGTGAATATAATTTACATGCTATATCAATTTAATATAACTGCCAGAAAATTTAACATGTTAATTTCCCCAAAAAACACAAAATGCATGGTTATAACAGCAAATTTACCAAGATGTAAATCGGAGCTGGAAGGTCAGATAATAGAACAAGTGATGGAGTTTAAATATCCATTATATAGAATATATCACATTATTTACCCACGGAAAGCTCAAAATAAAAGTGGAAGATCAAGTGAATAGAGCAAACAGAGTCGCAGGTTGCCTGAATGAAACAATATGCAGAAATAAAAATATCGGGAAAGAAATGAAAGGCAAAATTTACAAAACAGTCATCAGACCAATAATGACATACGCGACAGAAACACGACCTGACACAGAGAGGATAAATAGGATGTTAGAAACAGCAGAGGTGAAAACGCTTAAAAAAAATTGATGGGAAAACACTGTGGGAAATATCTAGAAGTACAGATATACGACGTTGATGCAATGTGGAGAACATCAAGGACTGGGTAAGAAATAGAAGAGTAGAGAAGAACCATCATATAAGCCGAATTACAACAAATAGAGTAGTAAAGAGGGCAAGAGACGGTTCCACAATATGAAGACAATCAGTAGGAAGACCAGAAAAACGATAAAAAGGCAACTTACTGGAGGTACATTGAAAACCAGAGTCGTCATATCTATTTTGGTTAAAAAATGTGTACATTTAGTCGATTTTGTATGAATTCTTGATTCCTTGTAACGGTTGTGCTAAACCTAAGTTTATCACGCGAAATTACTTCAATTTATACAAATCGCACAGCAAACCTTCTAATACTAATATTGCATCTAAATATACTTAAAATGAGTGCTAGCCGATGGCCCGATGGCAGCAAAACAGAATGGTTTCTGAAATTGTACCCACACCAGTTACTACACCACAACACTATGTACAATGCATTGTTTTGTTGTCCGACGACGAAGTCTCCTTGCTAGTGGCGTTGCCATTGTTTAATAATAATTGTAATATATAACACATGATTCTTAAAAAAAATATTTCAGTTTGTATAAATCAATTAGAAGTCTGTAATTTTAGTTACTAGAAATAAATTTTAGACGATGTAATGCTTCCTTGAATCCATGGACTGCAGACCGTATTGGAGTGCGTATTCCCCTTTTTAACTTAGGGTTCAAAAGTGTTGACATTTGCAAGGATTTTTTTCTTCTTATAGTGCCTATCCATTTCGGATGTTAAGGATCATCATGACAATCTCTATTTTGCAAACTGCTGCTCTGAAAAGATTTGTGGTTGTTGTGTTGAACCATGTACGTAGATTTTTCACCCAGGAAATCCTTCGCCATCCTGCGAAGAAAAGATATTTTATTATTATGTATCCTTTATTATTATTTATCTTTTGCAAGGATAAATAATAATAGTAAAGAAACGTGCAAATATTAACGGAAAGTTAAATGTTACACATAACATTTAAACGTCTAAAATTTAATTAATCGATTTGATAAATGACCCAAGTTATGCCCCAATGGAAATGTACATATGTCATAAATTCGACAAATTGGTAAGATATGGAATAAGCATATACAGTGATGAGTGTCTTACCACCCGGCAAAATAGCGGAAAGGATAGAAGACAGATTAAGTTGTGAGATGGTATGAGATAAAGCTAGTTCTTGACGTGGCTATTTCACTTCAGTCATAATTATACGGATGACCTCGAAAATATTTTATTTTAATAATTTCTGATGTTAGAATAAATGATTGAATAAATTAAGATATATTATAGTAAAAAACATTAATTATTAGCGATTTTAAACTATTAATTTTTAAGTTTATTTTATAATAAAAATAACTTAACTGAAATATTTTATTAAACTAACGGTAGGTATGTTCTATCCTAAAACAATTGTGTGTGGAATTGGCGTAATAGTTATAGACGTGGTCTAATGACAAGAAGATTGGAGGTTCAATTCACACCAAGGATAAAATTTTTGTTTTAGTCAATCAAAAAATAATAGGAAATATGATACATATTAGGTAAAAAGTTTTCGAAAAACTCATTATTTACAATTTATTCTTATTCCAATGTTAAAAAATAGAAATACAAAATAATTCAATTTCAGTTTTACAGTCTTCAGTTGTGATTGCAAAATAATCCGGTTAAGACTGTTTAATGCCAAATCCATCACTAAATTCTCAGTGTTAATATCAATTCCTCTGTACAGGTAATGATTTTCAAAACAATTAACAACATTGTAATGGATGCGCGCGAACAGCTGCCTGCTTTACAGCTAACCAAATCATCAAGCCATCAAAAATAATAACATACCGAGAAGTGTTTTTGCACAGTAAACAGAAACTTTTTATTGAAAAAACAATTCGTGAAAATGGTTTTAACGGTCGAGGAAAAAGTGCAAATTGTTGTCTGTGAATGGATTATCAGACAACATGATTAGACAACAATTTGTAAATATGTTACCAAATAGGTTGGCTCCAGCACGATCAACAATAGTCTATTATACGTAATTTTTTTACTTATGGATCCGTGTTCACTCCAACAGGAGTTCGTAGACGAAGTGAGGTAAATCCAGATTTGGAACTAAGGGACACTTTGATTTGTGCAAGTATTGAGCAAAATCCTACCCAATTAACATCTCGTCTCGGAGAACAATATGGAATTTCAAGATTTAGAGTAGGTAAAATTTTGAAAAGACATGGATACCGTCCCTATAAACTTCATAAATCCAACGAACAATTCCCTGGGGATCAATATAGACGTTTAGAATTTTGTCAAACTGCAATGGAAATGACACATCAAGATGAACATTTTTTAGAGAACGTTTTGTTCACCGATGAATGTACGTTTTCATTGCAGGGCCATCACAATTCAATGAATGCTCGGTATTGGTCTCGAGGAAATCCTCGTCAGATTTATGTCGCTCGTACCCAGCGTCCTCGAAAAGTAAATGTTTGGGGAGGCATAATAGGGAATCATGTCATTGGTCCATTTTTTATAGACGGTATGTTAACTGGGCGGAAATACTTGGAACTTCTGCAAAATCAAATTGTCCCAGCCCTTCGTAATTTACCAATACCTTTCGATTCCATATGGTTTCAACACGATGGTTGTCCCGCACATAATTCTCGCATCGTCAGTGAATATCTCAGTGCGACTTTTCCTAATCGATTGATTAGTGGCCACGGAGATATTTTTTGGCCTGCAAGATCACCTGATCTTGCACCTTGTGATTTTTTTATGTGGGGATATATCAAGTCCAAGCTATATGGAATTGAAGACGATAGGCCTAATTCTCTCCAAGAATTAAGAGAAAAGATCTCTGATTCAATGAGAGGTATTAGTCCAGAAACATTAACTAATGTTAGACGAAACTTTTATAATAGATTGGGTTATTGTTCTGCTGCTAATGGAGGCTTATTCGAACATTTATTGTAAATACATTTCATTAGAATAATTTATTTTTATTTTTATAGAATTTCTACCTATTTAAATATTTTTGGAAGTACATTTATTTAGAACGTTCTTTTATGTTTGAAGAATTATTACTTTATTGTCGAAAGTACGACATTGTTTTTTCAATAAGATTTTCATGTTTTACTATAAACACTTCTAATAAAAACTGAAATAAATGTCTAGTGATTTAAAACAAAACGATATAATGTCTGCACAATTTCAAATTTTTAAAAAAGTAAAACCTTCATGTGGGATTTGAACCCTGAGCGCCTGCATGAGAACATCGTGACTTAAACTCTGATCCATCAAACTTTTATATTTCTTCAGTGACCGTTTGGGATATTGTTCTGCTGCTAATGAAGGCTTATTTGAACATATTGTAAATACGTTTATTTACAATATTTTTTTTATTTTTGTAGAATTTTTACTTATTTAAACATTCTTTAAACGTTCTTTTAATTTTGAAGAATTTTTACTTTATTTTCGAAAGTACGGTGATACTTTTTTTTTTCAATAAGATATTTGTGTTTAACTTTAAACACTTCTAATACTAGTAACGACTGACAAATGTTTAACGATTCAAAGCAAAACGATCTCTGCATAATTTCAAATTATTAAAAAAAAAAAAGAAAACCACATGTGGGTTTTGAACTCTAATCGTCTGCAACGTCTTTGTCGAATTCTTACCACTAATCCACGAAGGATAGTGATTATTCCGTGACAAGAGTGTATGAAACTCCTCACATCATAATAGAAATTATTCTTGGTTAATAATTTAAAACTTTAGATTAAATGATTACTATTAATTAAATTATTTTATTCACATTTTTGCTTTATTGGGGTCAATCAGTTTTTACTTTATGCGAAATTAAAAAATGGAAATACGTCACACATACGTTACACATAATAATTATGACCGAGGTGATTTAGCTCGAAGCTAACGTCTAAAGGTATGAGACTATCGATTTATAATGTTAATTATAGATTTCTACCGATTATTTCCCACCTCTACTACTTTCATCTCTTTTTATTTCACAACGTATTATATTTTCTATCTTTTGCGTTATTTTGCCGGTTCTTAAGGCACTCATCACTGTATATGGCTTAAAACAATGGAATATAACAACGACAATACAAGATAAGGTAAGGACAGATGAAATAAAGTAACGATCCTTAATGAACCTTCTGGAATAAAATGATAACAGTAATATATAATCACAAGTGAGAGAGACAAGTAAAGGGAGGTGTCCAAAAATTGATAAAATAAGGCTATATAGATCATCGTTAAATACGACTTTACGAATTTGCGCAAGTCTAATACACTTGTCTATTGGTGTATAATTGTCTACCCCAAAATGATAATTCGGTAAAAACCAAAAAGGTAATTTTACAGCATACGATAAAAACGATTTTAACTAAACTGGTTGTAATTTTACCTACAAATTGTTATTTAGATAATTATTGAATGTGTTTTGAAACGTTCTTAGTGCTCATATATTCATTTAATAATATTTATACTAGAAAAAGACGAATAATATACCTAGTTCTCATTCTTTCTATACAAAACATCAAAGTATTACACTAGATTTGCACTAAATTTTGTTTATTCATCACTATTATCGGATAAGTCGGTTTCACTTTCCTCCATCTGACTCTTTTGATTCCAAAGAATCGTAAAATCCGTGGTATATTGCAGGGATGAAATCCTGAAATTCCCTTAAGTTTTGAAGTTTTTTTGCATTTACTGAAAGGTTCTCAGTGTAGAATCGGCTACATTCCATTCCTTTAACGCAACAAAGTCTGCGTTAGGTTTAAAGAGGATGAAAGTTTTGTTTATACTTTCAATATTATTGAATATGGAAACTGATTTTTTTCCTCATATTTAAAACTTTTATTTAAAAGTCTTCTATCATCCTTCGAATAACATTGACAACAGAAAAATATTTTTGATGTTCTTGCCATTTTTAAATACCATTTCTCCGGCAAGTAAAAGTATGTGACTTTGCGTTTTTCCGTCAATCAGAGCAAATTGGCAATTTCAATCACACGGCAAAAATGAATGATCTTTCCAGGAAATCGATGGTAGATTACTTTAAACCTTCCAGTTGTGACCAAAGAAGAATAAGTACAGTGTTTCAACAGAATGATGAACAGCATTGTCAACATATTGTTTAAAAAAAAATACTGTCTCATTCCCACAATTTTTCCTTCGAGTTCATTGTACACGTACATGGAATCTGTAGCGACAAGCTAATTACGAATAATTAAACTTTTGTATTTAAAAATTAAATAAAACGATCTCATATTAAAATTTACATTTTCGCAATTGGTTATACACATAAGAAATAGAAATGAAATAAAAATTGAAATGTGTTTCTCAATATGTTTATTTATTATATTACAGATATGCTGGACACTTTAATTATACATTTTCAGTACGTTGCATTTTTTCATTTATGGGAAACGAAATATAATACGAAGTAAGCAATGACATCACAAGAGACCAGCCCGATAATAAAAGTTTATCGTCTGGCTTTTAAAAACAAAGAATGTTTTTAGTTTGAGTTTAATAATCATTGAGACACAATTTGCATCGGTCCGCGATACATACTTAGCATTTTACTACAGATAAAAAGTTATACAACGCCAGTATAGAAGCTTTGCTTTAAAATATCACCTATTGGCAGTACTGGTACTGGCAAGTTTTGTTGATAGTCCAAGCTAATAAAATCCATTTTTTTGTCAGTTTTATCTTCTTCACTGAAGCTCTTTAAGTCGTCATAAAATTTCTGCGCTTTGCATAGATAGAGTGTTCTCGATTCAATCGGGATTTTTCTTCTGGATTTTCCGCCGAATCTGTTTGATTCTTGAACCTGTCACATGCATTGCAGACGTCCGTTTTAGGTTTTCCAAATGAAAGATTGAATCTGTTGTTGAGTATGTGTAGATAAAAATCATAGCTGATTTCACATTTTGTTTTCTTACCAGCTTCGTACTTTTAAACATACAGCTGATGCATTTTCACTACACTCAAATTGCCAGAGTGGTACCAGCGCGTAATACTTATTTTTTGAACATCTATTTTTGGAAACAAAAACGATGTCAGTGTAATTATTTAAATAAAATAAATCTCGTTACAGTCGGAAAATTTCACGGACATTAATAAATTACTAACACTTAAATAGACAAATAGATGCTCTAGAGAATCACTTCAATTAATTACAATTGTTCCGCCCACTTTATATTTATTTACACTCTACAATTGCTGTAACAATGTGCATTATTGGAACTGAGACAAAATTTTCTTTAAAAATGAGTTCCTTGGCAACATTTTATTTTTTACAACAATATATTAGTTATGCGGATTATATAAAAAGCATGTTATTTTATTACATACAATGTAGCAAATACAGAGTGGACCAAAAGTCTGGAAAAGCCTAATTACCTCTTAAATGGATGGTGAGAATTATATAAAAACCGGGATACGCATATTCTGCAATATGGAGATTTTTAGGTCTTTAATAGGTCTTTACGGTCTTAAAATAAAACGTCTTAGTACCAAATAGTTTTGAAGTTATTCAGTAAATATAGAATGCTATGATTTTGATATTAATTCATAAAACTAACAATAGCTTGAGTTTTATTGAAAAGTTTTGTAAAATATTTTTTTTATTGTTACATTGCATGTTTACAATCTACTCTATACACAGAATAATAAGTAAACAGTCTGTAAGTAAATTAACGTGAGTTAGGTACCGTCCAGTGACGGTTCTCTAAGTATTATTGCGGTAGGTCTTCTGACCATACCCTCTTCAATCTTCTTTCCACAAGTGGTTGGGTGAATAAGCTATTTATCAGTTCTTTGTTGTGGTCAGTGGTGCGATTTTTATATTTTATTGAGTGATTCTTTATTATGTCCTTAAGTAATGGGATGTCCAGATCATTGTGAAGTATTTGGTTAGATACATACCATGGAGCTTTACTTATCATACGGAGTATTTTGGATTGGAATGTTTGAAGTATCTTCGTATTTGAAGGTTTACTACAGCCCCATAGTTCTATTCCATATGCCCAAACTGGTATAAGTATAGCTTTGTACAGAAGCAGTTTATTTTCAAGAGATAACTGAGACCTTTTGTTAAATAGCCAGTTCATATTTTTTAGTTTAAGATCTAGTTGTTTCCGTTTAGTTTTAATGTGCGTTGTCTATGTAAGTTTTTCATCCAGGTGTAATCCCAAGTATTTGACAACTCGTTTTATAGGAGTGGGAGTATTATTAATGTAAACTTGTGGACATGTGGATTTTCTTGTTGTAAAAGTAATTTGTACTGATTTGCTAGCATTAACACTGATCTTCTATTGCTTAAGCCAATTTTGTAATTGATCTAAATAATTTTGTACTTTTTGTGATGCTACATTAGGGTCGATATCTACTGCCAAAATTCCCGTGTCATCGGCAAATGTAGCTAAGAAGGTATCATTGCTGATTGGAACGTCTATTGTAAATATCAGATACAGAAATGGGCCCAAAACGCTACCCTAAGGTACGCCAGATTGTATGATGTGGTAATTTGAGTAGCTGTCTTTAATTTTGACTTGGAAGTAACGGTCAGTAAGATATGATTTTAGTATTAAGTATAGTTGGTCTGTTAGGTGTAATTTCAATTTGTAGAGGACAAACATACATGTACATTCCATACTCTATCAAATGCCTGTTGTATATCTAGAAACACTCCAGCGCAAAACTTTTTCTCTTAGAGAGTTGTTTTAATTATATTTATTATTCTGTGGCATTATTGGATGGTTGAGTGTTCACGTCTAAATCCGAATTGGTGTTGTGGTATAATTTCATTTATGTGAACAACTTATGCTCGATTTTATGTAATAGCAGACTTTCTAATACTTTTGACATTATTGGGAGTAGGCTTATAGGGCGATATGAATTTGCTTGCGTTGCGGGCTTACCAGATTTCGGAATCATAGTAACTTCAGCAAATTTCCATTTTATTGGTAAGTATCGAAGACGTAGTATGCTGTTGTGTATTATTGTTAATAACACCACTGCTTTTCACGGTAGCTTCTGAAGTAATTCCCTTGTTATCAAATCATAGCCAGGAGCTTTCTTAGGATTCAGCATTTTTATTTGTTGTCGAACCTCTGTCGCAGTAAATGTTGTCAGAGGAAGAGATAGTTGACATGGAGTTTCGAGGTACATTCTTATATCATCATCGTCATCGTTATTAGTATCTGGTGCTGCCAATACAGTTGCAAGATGCTCTGCGAATACTGTTGTTTTTTCTCCGTTTGTGCGGGCCCAGGTCATATCTGTTTTTCTTAAAGGTGAATTTGTTATTGTCGGTCGTTTAAACTTTTTTGTAACTTTCCATATAGAGTGGTCTTCATGTGAAAGATTCGAAACATAAAAATGTAAAGAGTCGTTTTTTTCTTCATGTAATGCTCTATTTAGTCTATGACTTGTCCTGTTCAAGTACGTTTTATTTAGTGGATTTCTCGTTTGTTGCCATATGCGTCGAGCTCTTCTTTTTTCTTCTACCATTTCTCTTATATGAAGGGGGATATTATGGTTTTCTTGCATACTTCTTTGGCGCTGTGGTGTTGCTTTCCATCCTGATGTTTGTAAAACTGTTGTTAAATAGTCTACTGCTTTCTCTACATCTTCGTTTTCTTTTATCCTAATATCTAGTCTAATTTTTGTATTTACAGAATTTTGGAAAACATCCCAGTTTGTTTCTTTAGTTGTGAGTTTGGGTGGTGGTGTTCTCCATATTATGTGTGTCTTCTTCTTCTTCTTCAAGTGCCCTGTCCGTTGCGAACGTTGGCTATTAACATGGCAATTCTGATCTTATTTGCGCCGCTTCTGAATAGTTCGACCGATGTGAGCCCGAACCACTTCCTCAGATTTTGGAGCCACGAGTGTCTTCTCCTCCCTGGCCCTCGCTTACTGTCTATTTTTCCCTGGACAATCAATTGCAGTAGACGGTACTTATCGTGTCTCAATATGTGGCCTAGATATTCAAGCTTTCTTTGTTTAATTGTATTCACGATTTCTTTTTCCTTTCCGATTCTTTGGATTACCTCTGTGTTGGTGACATGTTCGGTCCAGGATATACGAATAATGCGTCGGTACACCCACATTTCGAATGCTTCTAGTTTTCTCGTGAGCGTCTCCGTCAGCGTCCAGGCCTCCACACCATACAGTAAGATCGGAAAAATGTAGCATTTAACTAGACTTAGTTTTAGGGGAAGAGACAAATCCCTGCTTATTATGTGTGTACTTAAAGTTATTATTATTGTACTGTGATCTGATGTTAAATCGATGTTTGACTCTATTGCACTATGTATGTCAGATTTTGTTACAGCAAAATCTACCAAATCTGGAATTTTGTTGACATCCGTAGGCCAGTATGTGGGTTCTCCCGTAGATAAGTATCTTAAGTTATTTTGTTGGATGATATTCATTAATGCTCTATCTCTATCTCTAATATATGGTTTGAAATGCCATTAGCATTCCACGACGCAATTCGTAGTGACTTGAAAGCTATTTTGTTATTTTGTTAATGACTGTAGTTAACATGGTTAAAATCATGCTATTTTGGTTTAAGAGTTGAGAGAACATATTTTTGAATTCGTTTAGGAAATTTGATAGCTTATCTGCTAATGCATTGTTGTTATTTTTGTTATCTGCATTTATGTTTCCAATGCATCTCTATAACTGATTCTGTTGAAATTATGAGCATGATGTTGGGTAGGTATATTTACATTAGAATTGTTGGCAGGATTTTGAGTGATGATTTGTTTTGATTTGTCATGGTATCTGGCATTTAGTAGTTCACGATAAACAGAACATCCTCTGTAATTGGAAGGATGGTCTCCATTGCAGTTAATGCAAGTTGCTGGCGTGTTTTTTGGTTTCTTGCAGTCCTTTGTGTTGTGTGATCCAGCGCATTTTACGCAATTATATGGTTTTGCACAGTACGTTTTAGTGTGACCATATTCTTGACATCGTGTACATTGTGGTATATTTCTTTTAATTCTCTTCGGTTCAACCTTTATTTTACAATGTTGTATATACTGTAGTTCAAATATTTCTTTGTTGTTTGTTTGAGGCTCGAGGTCCACAAAAAATAATGGTAATGGTACACGGCTCAATATGTGTCTGACATTTGTAACGTTCCTTACCTTATAAACCTTTTTCTGGATTTCCGCTTTTATTTCATCTATCGGAAAAGAGTTATGTAGATCTCGAATAACTGCTCTGTATGCTCTGTCTTCCTATGGTGGACGATATTTTCCTCTCGTACGTGATGTATTAGTTTTCTGTAGGATTCAGGTGTCTTTGTTAAAAATTTTATTGTGTTGTTTGTTAAGGCTTTAGTAAAGTAAATTCCTACTTCTACTGCTTGAGCTAAATTATCTATCATTTTACTATAGTCATTCATGCCATATATAAAAATTGAAGGGGGTTTTGAGATTGGTGGATTTTTATTCGTATCATTTACGGAGTTTTCCTGTGGAAGTGACTGAAACCTATTTGAGAGTGTAATTGGAGCTTCCTCTTCTCTTGAATCTTGAAAAATTCATATTTTTCGAGGAGAATCCCAAAATTCACATCCATAAAATAAATGGTTAATAACCAAAGTTGACAGTTGTTTTATATGTTTTTAAAGGCTCTACAAAAAAGAGCGAATTACTGTTTTAATGATAAGGAGATACGGTGATAGAAAAAGATTTTATAATGAAGTAGCTAACTTGTTCAATGGTACTTTCTCAAACCATTCTTCTATCCTTAAAGCGTCAGTAAAAAAAATGTAAAGCACATTGAGGAAACTGGTCGAGTAAAAGATGGCATTCGAACAGGTAGACCAAAAACTGTTATAAATTACATAAATTACAATAAAACTTTAGATTTAATGCTGTTTCGCTGAAGATGCACATGCATCCCTACGTAGAGTTGCACCAATACATGATGTAGGTCATTATTCAATCTTGCGTGTCCTACAGAAGAATTCATTTAAACCCTACAAAATCCACTTCTTGCAAGATATAAATGAAGATGATACGACCGTAGATTACAGATTAGTGGGGTAATTGTGGAATAAAATTGTAACTGACGAGAACTTCGTTAACAAGATAAATATGTTTTTCGACGAAGCAGTATTTACAATGTGTGGTGTAAGGTATTAGAGTGAGGTAAATCCACATTGGATACGTGAAAACCATACCTAACTTACCAGCTAAGGCAAAGAATTATCGATGAATCTTTATCAATTTCTAGAGAAACATGGAGAAATGTAATAAACACACTCTACCATCGTTGACGATACTGTCAAATTAATACGGAAGACATTTTCAATACTTGATTAGATCGATATTAATTTAGCAATGTAGTAAACTTTTAATTATGTTCAAATTTAGTTGTACATACTTAGAAAACTAATTTATTGAGACGATTATAATAGGCGTTTCTAGGCTTTTGTTTTAACTTTTAAGATGTTCCTGACTACATAAAATTGAAATTATTATATACGGTTGAACTGTTATTGAAATAGAGATTTCAATAAAGGTATAATATATGTACAACATGAAACTCAATGATGTACCACAATACATCTACCAAGATGTTAATGACTACGATGATGTTCATAATATACAGAATTTTGAATTTAAAAAGCAAAGTGACTAATGATACCAGAAAATGGTAAATCTGGCAACGTTACAAACTTCAAATTGTAAATCTTTATATTGCAAAATAGGTCCATCCCTGTTTTTGTATAAGTCGGATTATTCATTTAAGAGTATTTGGCGTATCCAGACTTTTGGTCCACTCTGTATATGGAACACTTGAATTACTTAGAAACCGCTAATGGAATAATTATTATGAAATTCGTTTTAGAAATTTTGCATAGTATGACTGATCTTCATGTGGTAATTCCATTGCTAGATTTTCAGTTTTGCTATAATATGGGATTCAAATGAATAACCTGTTAATTTTAAATTAGCGTAGGCAGCAGTTATGTAACTTAGATTTGTTGATTAAACATGACAAATGCATACACTCATACATACAAGAGGGACGGAGTATCACATTGGAA